>NC_079442.1:25792612-26092612 GCF_903798145.1 Danio aesculapii | reverse complement strand
GTGTGTGTTTAGTACATATGTGCGCTGGCATGGCTGGTTTGCTTCTAGATTACAGAAATGGAATTACATAAGACCTTGGAACTTTTTTGGGGATGTATGTGTGACTATGTCTGCATTTGTGTGAGGGGTTGGAGTGAGGGGGATTTCACTATAGGTAATTGTGACTTTTTCTTGAAGTTGAGAATGAACAATTGATTTTATACAGTAGTTAACATATGCAATGCAATTTAACATCTTTCAGGATGCAAAATGGAGGCAAACCCTCCCAAATAAATTTTCATGTTACATAAATTGTTTTCTGTTCACAAATGTATGTCAACATAATCATGAAGGTTTCTAGATTCATCCAAATAAAACAAATCTTTCAAGAGATTTATCGTTTTTTGCATAATTTGTCAAATGTTCAAGGACAACTATAGTTGCTGATGGGCAAATACCTTGTAAGTAAATCATAGGGAATTAGGAACTAAATAAATCAAGGTTATCGATATTGTTTAATGACTTTTGCTTTCATAATACCCCATCTAAACATAATTTGACTGATATCTTTAAAGTTTTTTTTGATACACAACAAATTCCTCAGAGTAAAATTAACTTCGCCCACTGGTCCCGCTCCTACAAAGAGTTATAATAACACTGGAGCAGAGTTAAAGTGCTGAGTGAACAGAGAATAATGAACTCTTGCTGTTTAAAGCAGAATCACTGAAGAAAAACACAAACTACAACCAAATTCAGTCACAACCTTAAGCTCTGCTGTTCACACAAACATGGGTTTTGTCTAAATTGCAGCTAGACAAAACGCAGGATCAGGTGACTGAAAACCAGATTTTTAAAAACTCTTGTCAAGGTAAAGATTTTCAAAAGCACCAGGGTCTGTGTTTTTTAGAAAACTGAGAAAAAACATTTGTTTACACAAATGCCTGTGTATGTGTGGACATGGCATTAAGAACTCAACTGAAAACTCAATAAATCTCTCAAAATCTCAGCTCATCAAGATCGTTAAACAACTCTACAAACAGAATCAACTGCTTTACTTATTACTAAGCACTCTATAGTGACATTTACTGAAAATACTTGTTTTGTAAGATGTCACCATTGTGGTATGTATTTACTTCTGTGTATTTACACCAGTATTTACTTTACTTTTTTAATTCTTGATTTTTTAAAAGTTATATAAGGAATATATTAATATTTGTATATAATTTATTTAATTATAATTAATTATAATTATAATTAATTATTGCAATATTTGTAATAATTGTCTTTATATATAACTTTTTCATTTATCTTTTTGACAAAGAGTAGTCTGGTGGGGAAACGAGTGTGTGTTTCATCGCTTTAAGACAAATGGATTAGTTCTATGTGTTTTCATATTCATGAAATTATATGACCGATCATTTTTTGAGGTTTAATATCAAATGGTTTTATAAATTTAAGCATAATAACTGTGTTTATGAATTGCTTTTAAGAAAGCTTAGAGTTAGAATGGAGATAAAATAAATGCAAAACATGTTCATATAGGACACTATTAGCAAGGCTACATGCATGAAATAATTTTTTTAAATTTTGGCACAAATGGGTTAAGAAATGAAGCCACAATTCAGAGTCAGAATTGTCAAAATAAACAGAATTAAAAGACATATGCTCCGAATATTTAGATATAAACTCCAAATTTCTGAAACAAAGAAAGAACTATTAAACGGCTTAACAAAATTTTCTGGGAAATTAAGTAAACTGATCATGTGGTGAAATATCTGGAAAATCTTGAAAACTATGGAATATGTGAAATTATTAAAAAAAAAGTAACAAAAAATAAGAAATGCAGCTTTTCTTTCCTATCATGTGGCAGGAACAAGCTTCCATATTAAGAACTATTCCATAAGAATTATTCATTCTCATTGAACTGTGTATACTGAGGCTCAGAACTTTCAAGAACAGCTTCTGAAATAGCAGGACTCGAGCAGAAGGAATTTTTATTGGACAAATATTTGTATGCTTCTGTGCAGAGTGAGCCATTACTGGTAGGCTTTCCAAACAAAGTAAAAGCCCATTCACACCAAGAGTGATAGCTACTTTCTGAGAGATTTCAGAGACTATAATGTCTTTTGAAGGCCTCATTTTAAGGCCAGCTGCATCACTATAGCATGACAAAGACTGCCCTAATTCGAAAGCTCATAAGAGAACATATTTAGACAGGTGTGAACACACTTGTTTTAACCTTTGTGTACTTTGAAGGATCTAGACGACATCTTTTAATGTTTAAACTAGCTCTTTAGAGTCATTTTCTTGGTTAATTGTTCATCGGTTGGAAATCTGACCATTCTAAAATTATATTCAAGGATATTTAAATAATTATCCAGAATACCTCTGTTGTTGCTGTAATATCTATAGCCAATGCTCTGCCAATTTTTTTTACATTAAGAAGATTTCACTTAAGAATTTTCTTTCCATACTTTGAGTGGCCACAAAGCATTTCAAAGTTCATCTTATGTTGATGAATCGACTTAATGATATCATATATGATTGCACAAAACCATGAGATTGTAATCTGAATTCATCACCCACACAGTTCAGCATGTGTTTCAGTGTAAAATTCACCATGATTGAGGTTATGTGTGATTGCAGGATACAGGCTCTAAAAATGATCCAAGAGTTCAAAGGAACCAATATTAGTCTTGATTTAGTCTTGATTAGTCATTGGAAATATATAATAATTGAGGAGATCTTTATCACAGAACAGGTCTATCTCACTTTGTAGGTTATGCAAAGATCAAAAACCAACATGAGGGTAAAAAACCTCAAACAAATCTAAAGCTAGATGCACAGATGGCAAAGCATCTGCATCTGCATTCAACGTGATTATTTTTTATTCTTTTAGGGTCCCTCTTTATGCTAGGGTCCCTCTTATCAACTATGTACTTGCATCAAAAATGAATAAAAATGTACTTACTGTGTTCAGAATGTATTGCAGAACACTTCTGGTGCTCTTGAGGTGTGATATGGGTAGGGCTAGTGACAGGTTTGGGGGTATGAGTAGATTTAAGGGTAGGTTAAGGTGTAAGGGATGGTCAACAGTGTAACTATAAATGTAATTATGTAGTTACATGCAGGTATTTAATCAACCATAAGTACAATATAAAAACATGTATGTACAATAAGTACATTGTAACAAATAATTAATTTTAGTGTAAGTACAAGTCGGACCATTTTTTGGTTTGTTAAAAGAGATATCAATAGATATCAATAATCTAGAGAAGGCCCAGAGCTATTAAGTCCAAAAATTATCATATAAATAATGTTATTTTACATTACTACATTTTTCTTAGTAGTTTCATTAGCTATTTTACAGTAGTCAAAGATATTTTATAGCAACATCAATTTAAAGTGATCACACAGTATTTTGTTTTAGCTGATAATACCTTTCACATGGTGTTTCAAATATCGTCACCTTAGAATTATAAGGTTCTATCTAACATTTTTGTCAAAATTGAGTTATTCACATATTCTTATTAAAAGACAAGTTATTTACATTATGTGATGTTTTTGTATAAGTTGTTTACATTTTAAGACTTTTTATTTAAAAAACAAAAAGGGTTTATCTACAAAGTTTAACTCTAGCTTGTCTCTATAAGGTTCTTTCTGTGAGCCAATTAGCATTTTGAATGCACGCATGAGGACCAATCAGGATCAGCTTTCTTTGTCATTTCACTGGACTGCTCCATTGACAGCAGGAAAGACCAGAAAGACAAAATCAGACAAAATCAGAGTCGACTAAATATTGCCGCACCACACAAAATTGAGAAGTGTGTAAACCTGATGATTTAGAAGATTCTTGACATTTAGATTCATTCATTTTCTTTTTGACTTAGTCCCGCCAAACAGCATATGTTTCACGCAGCGGATGCCCTTCCAGCTGCAACCCATCACTGGGAAACACCCATACATACTCAATCACACACATACACTATGGCTAATTTTAGCTTATCCAATTCACCTGTAGCGCATGTCTTTGGACTTGTGGGGGAAACCAGAGCACCCGGAGGAAACCCACACCAACATGGTGAGAACATGCAAACTCCTAAAGTAATGCCAACTGACCCAGCCAAGGCTTGAACCAGCACCCTTCTTGCTGTGAAGCGATTGTGCTACCCACTGTGCCACCGCGTCTCCGACATTGAGATGAAATGTTACAGTTTAGATTGTTGAAAAAGAAATGAATATTTAAAAATGTATATATTAAATGTGAAAAATATTTAGTTGTTTACATATAGTCAGTGAAACACTTTTCAGTGTTTATTAAACTCATTTTTGGTCATCGTCTGTTTCTTTTAAAGTCTTTAAATTTAATATTAAGCCTTGAAGGGCAAATACTTTTTTTATTTTATGGGGCATACAATTGAATAAATATAATTCAATAATTTATATAAAGCATAAAAATTAATAAACACTAACATATTAATTAGATCAAATTAAAAGCTGCACTGGAAAATAAAATATTTAGCACAGCCTTGTATGCTTAATTTGAAAAGAAAAAATATTCATCCTAAAACATGAAATAATTACAGAAAGCAAAAATTTAACTTTCTCAAGCATCAATTATTATTACATATTACATATTGTTACAACACCAACTTATATATTTTTATATTGTATTTCTTGATAAGTAATGCTTCAATGAATGATCTGCCAGATAGACCTTATAATTCCAAGTGGAAAATGACTTTTCAGAATTAGAAGGTTCTATCTGCATTTACCGTTTTTTTTTTTTACTCCAATTTGCAAATGTAAGAGAACTTTGATAATTTACATATAGAGAACCCTTAGGGTCTCTGTTATGTTAATGTATGAAATAGAACTGTTACACACATATTGTTTGCTATATAGAATGCAAAAACTTTGAAGCTCAATATCTCAAAATCCTTTATAACGCAGATGGAACCTTATAATTCTAAGGTGATGATATACAGTTGAAGTCAGAATTATTAACCTCCCTGAATTATTAGACCCCCTGTTTACCCCCCCCCCCCCCCCCCCCAATTTCTGCTTAGCAGCAAGAAGATTTTTCCAACACATTTTTAAACATAATATCTCATCTCTAATAACTGATTATTTTATCTTTGCAATAATAACAATACAAGATATTTTACTAGATATTTTTCAAGACACTTCAATACAGTTTAAAGTGACATTTAAAGGCTTAACTAGGTTAACTAGGCAGGTTAGGGTAATTAGTCAAGTCATTGTATAACGATGATTTGTTCTGTAGACAGTCGGGAAAAAATTTGCTTAAAGGGGCTAATAATTTTGACCTTAAAAATGGTTTTTAAAAAAATTTAAAACTGCTTTCATTCTAGCCGAAATAAAAACAAATAAGACTTTCTCTAGAAGAAAAAAATATTATCAGACATACTGTGAAAATGTCATTGCTCTGTTAATCTTCATTTGGGAATTATTAAAAAAAGAAATAAAAATCAAAGGGGAGCTAATAATTCTGACTTCAACTGTACATTTGTCAATGTAAAATGACTGAAAGTTTAGAAAGACCAAGTGCTTTACTCAGCTGTTTCAGATAATATTGAAACAAAAATATTGCAGTGTAAATTGTGCAAAAATCAAAATGTTTTTGATCAAATACATGTAAACCTATTGGAGACCTCTGAAAATTAGGAATCTTTATCCCCCCAAACTGTTAATTGCTACTTTTGATGCATTGTTTAGGACTAGCCAAGACTACCTTAGGACTGATAAATGAATTTTCATTATCTTAAGACTGATGTGTTACACGCCTGAATGCAAAGAGATGCCACCATTATCAATGCAGGGCCACAGGGTCAGACAGCACCTGAAAAAGACATACACACACACACACACACATGCTTTTGCACACACAATTTCACACACAAATACTCACTGATAGCATGGACTGGTGTGAAAAGTGAGAGTTGGCAGGTGAAAAGAAACAAATGTCAAGTAGCGGGAATCAGAACAGCTGGAGAAGAATGATTTACACACTACAGGGGTGTGAGTGTTTGTGTTCACGTTTTTAACTGTTTCTCTGTAAGAAATCTAGAGGAGATAAAACATACAAAATATTTATCATTTGTAAACACTTATTGCTATTATTTTAATTTAGGAATAATCTAATATTCATCATTCTATAATTGAAGGAATTAAAGTTGTGGCAATATTATAAATATATGTGAACAGTATATATATATATATTATTTTAAATTCCAGGACAAATGCATGATTAATAATGTAGGAATATAAAATGAATATTAATAAAATATAAAACTCTTGTAAAATATTGCCGAATAAAATGTCAAATGTAAACACTGTACTTTCAAACTTGCAACATTCTCACCATGCTGTTATTTAGATAACATCTGCCTGCATCCCTGTGGTGTCATGTAAGACTGCGGTCATGAGTGAACTTTGGACCAGTTCTCTGTCCACACAACATATTCTTCGGCAAAGTTTAGTTATTTGATTCTTTCTGCTGATGAAAGGTTTGGTCACTGCAGAGGCTTTCAGTCCAATTATTTTCAAACATCAAGACACTTTATGTCCAGGCACATCCTTAACCTGTTCAGCGCTGATGCAACTAATGCCATGATAAACCATACATTCGTCTTTTGTGGACGACCAGTCTTTTGGGGGACTTCAATGAGTTAGTGTAAACATGCAACATTCTAAAAATTAAAGATTTGAGTTGAACAACTTGCATCTCTTGCTGGCTGGAAGGGTTTCTTTGGCCTTCATCTGGGCATTTGTTGGACATCTCCTATTTGAGTGTTTCATCATCTTGGCTCATCATCTTTTATATATCAGTGAAAACTGGAAGGTTAGTCTAGTTAAATAGGATTTGTCAGATAATTAAGAGTATTACAGCTAGGTGTCAGATCAACATCAATGAGAGGAATCTGAACATGTTCTCTAATTTTGATCAATGCTCTTCTTCAAATATTGAATTTATTACTTGTCTGAAAACACATAACTTATCAAAACTCCTTTTAGGATCACTTTAAACAGGAATAAGCAATGACCTCAACATTTTGGAAAATGTTGGTTGCTCTCTAATTTTGATATCCACACTTGTCATTGTGTTGTGCTTTGTTATAAATTGCTATGCCGTGTTGCATGTTCATTTCTGTCTGCCTGTGGTTGGCTGTACGTGGGTGTGATGAGGTGTGAAGTAACGCGACTAGTTGTTTACAAACAGACGTGCGGCTTGTCAGGGTGACGCTCTCGTTGTTTGTGTTTTGCGTTCCAGCGAGGCTGGCGGACACTGACCCAGGGCGAGAGGAGTCGGCGGAGAGCGGGGAGTGTTTGAAAAGATGCAGATAAGTGGAGAGCAACATTCCGTACGCTGACCGGAGGCGTCTGACAGGCACAACACTCTCACAGGATCAAATCCAGCCTCTGCTTTGACTCTGATGGTTTGGACCACAGAATATTTTCAGTACGAGCTTGTTTCCCAGATGCTGAGCGATGTTTTTGGCCTGAAAAACATTCCCTTAATATCTAGATAAGCTGAACAATGTCTTAAATAACACCCTTTCAATAAAAAAGTACATGAAGGAAATGCTTATATGGAATCTATATACACTCCCCAGCCACTATGTTACACATCTTAGTAGCCTAGTGCTAGGTTGGACACCTTTTGCCTTCAGAATTCATCAGGCAGTTGTTATATGATAACTACACATTCACATTGCAAATCGCAAGTTCTACCACATCTCACTCTATATCATCACTCAGCCTTTTTGAACTTCCATTTGCTTTCAAACGATGACCAAAATATCACTGTGTTTGAAGTGTATTGGGGGCATAGTTAGAGCCTTGACGAATCAAGCAATGATACCTAATAGTTCAGAAGACCATCCAGTAAGAGATTGTGGATAGCCGTGCCTCCATTTTTAAAACTCTGCATCATTTCAGGATACTGAGCTCATTGTCATGTTCAGTATAAAAGTTAGAGGTGATTTGAGCTTTGTGACTTGCCATGCTATTCTTATTCTATACCTATGATTAACCTCAAGATGGGTCCACTGTGGTCATAAATGGATAGAGAGGGACAGAAACAAAACTATATGTGTTTAAAGTATGAATAGTTTGTATTAAAGGGCTCAAAGTGTTCCAAGAAAATCTCCCCCATACACCACCGGCCACCAGAATCATTGACACAAGGCAGGATGGATCCATATTTGTGTTATGTTATTTTGTTACTGTAGCTCATATGCTTTAAGGATTGACATGTTGCACACTCAGAGATGCTCTTATGTAGGCCTTTAGGTTGGACTGAGTGGTTATTTGAGTTACTATGATGTACCTTTTTATCTGTCTGGCCACTCTCCAGGCATCTCAGTCCACAGAACTGCTGCTCCCTGGAAGTATTCTCTTTTGTGGACTAATACTGGAAACTTGACATGCTTACAGTACTTGTAAAAGTCCCAGTAGATTAGCAGGTTCTCAAAAACCAAGACCAGAGTATATTGAACCATGTACAAAGTTACTTATAATCTAATTTCTTCCACATTCTGATAGCCCATCTGAGCTTCAGTAGATCGTCTTCAATATCTTGGTTTGGATTGATTGTTCAGATTGACTGAGCATTTGCCGTTTGGCGCAGTGTACCTGTATATGCGCAAAACTTCTAGATCAGTGCTTATCCACCAGAATCTTCTACATTATTTTTGTGTACTTGGAGATTGTTGTCACATGCAGGATTTTCTTCTGTCTTACCCTTTATTAGTTGATCGATTTATTGTATTGTGTTACCCATTTGTCAGTCAAGTTGCCTTGATATATTTGTAAGAATAGCCAATAATGCATTGTATTGTAAGTCAATTACAGATTTTTCTTTTATGCCAAAAAATCATTTAAATATTAAGTTAAGATCAAATGTCCATAAAGAAATTTAGTAAATTTCCTACTGTAAATATATCAAAACTTAATTGTTGATTGGTAATATACATAGCTGATTTTTAAATAATTGTCTTGGCCAAATATTGTCATATCCTTACAAACTACACATCAAGTTTATTTATTCAGTTTACAAAATAAAACTGACCATTGGCTTTTTTTTTTTTTATACGAATCTAAACTTTTGAAGACTGCACGTATACACTCACCACTTCATTAGGTACACCTTACTAGTACAGGGTTGGACCCCCTTTTGCCTTCAAAACTGCCTTAATCCTTCGTGGCATAGATTCAACAAGGTTATGGATATATTCCTCAGAGATTTTGGACCATATTGACATGATAGCATCATGCAGTTGCTGCAGATTTGTCAGCTGCACATCCATGATAGAAATCTCCCGTTCCACCACATCCAAAGGTTCTCGATTGGATTGAGATCTGGTGACTGTGGAAGCCATTTGATTACAGTGAACTCATTGTCATGTTTAAGAATCAGTCTGAGATGATTTACACTTTATGCATTATCCTGCTAGAATTAGCCATCAGAAGATGGGTACAGTGTGGTCATAAAGGGATGGACATGATCAGCAACAATACTCAGGTAGGCTGTGGCATTGACACAATGCTCAATTGGTACTAATGGGCCCAAAGCGTCCCAAGAAAATATCCCCCATACCATTACACCATTACCACCAGCCTGAACCATTGATACAAAGCAGGATGGATCAATGCCTTCATGTTTTTTGATAGCAAATTTTGACCCTACTATAGTAGTACTTGTTGAATAGTCACAACAAATCCCCTCTACACCTAATCTAATAAACAAAAGATATGAAAAAATAAATCTTCAAAAAGTCAGTGACATCCTAACTAATCTACACTGACTAACACTAAACCAAAAATACAGAGGTTAGCACACACACTCTTTTCTGGTGTATCTAAACAAATGTTAATCTACATGCTAATATGAATGCCATGTGGCATACTTACCTACCAATCTTTCTAAACTCACAGGGAAACATGAGGTTAGGGAAGATATGGCAATACAAAGGTATGAACAGACAGTAGTGAACTTGAACAATAACAAAGTGTAAATTAAACAAAGACGAACAATACTGATAAATGGGGATAACAAACTACCAAACACTAGCAAACCGAACAATCAAGCCGAAATACACCAATCAATTGAGCTAAGTATCAAACAGAGAGTCTGCTCCTGAACCAACAGACTGAAGACCTTCTAAAGACCAGGTGTCATGCAGGGATTGGCTGGGATTTGGGCACAGTTGTTGAATGGTAACCAATCAGGTAGCAGGAGAGATGGGATTGGTTGCAGCAAGAACAAGTGAAATGCCAATCAGAGACGGGAGTAGGCGGAGCAAACACAGAAGTGGACTGGGTGACAGAGAGAAACACATGATGAGACACGAAAAAAAAAAATGTAACCAAAATAAGTGCTGGCATGTAACAGCGCCCACAGAACTGCTGCACAGTAAACCCTAGACATGGTTGTACATGAAAATCCCAGTAGTCTGAAATATTCAGACCAGCCTGTCTGGCTCCAACAACCATGCCACGTTCAAAGTCACTTAAATCACATTTCGTCCCTATTCTGATGCTCAGTTTGAACTGCAGCAGATCATCTTGCCCATGCCTAAATGCACTGAGGTGCTGCCATGTGATTAACTTATTAGAAATGTGCCTTCATGAGCAGTTGGACCTAATAAAGTGGCCGGTGAGAGTACATCATAACAAGACTTGAAATTGTGACTATTATTCTCATAATTTCTCACAATGTGAGGGCGTTCCACATAAACTCCTGCTGATGTTGCTGTGTATGGCATGTTGAGATGCTTAAACAAACAGAGCAGTGTTTTGATAGCGCCAAAGTGTTTACACTTTTCGGGTAAATCAACCTACAAACAGCTTACTTTTACTTGTCTCTGTATATCAAGCTGGGACAGGAGAAAGTAAGTGTGTGGATGCTAGGAACACACAGCTAGCAAAAGGAGTCTGACATTACAAGCTGTCAAATCACTGCAGCCACATCACAGAGAAAGAGAGAATAAGACAAAGAGGGTACGGACTGAGGGACCACCGAGGCTTCTATTAAAAGCACATGGTGGATGGGGGGCAGACTATGTTCTGGTTTAGGGGCTGTGGAACAGCACGACCAGGCTTCGGAGATCTGCGTAATCTACAACAGACCAGACCACCTTAACCTCCGCCCTCCCCCTTCTCTCTTTCATCTCCTTCTCTTCTCTCAGTCTAATCTCTCCTAATAACACAGGAAGACTTCACGGTCATTTTAAACCATTTTAGGGCCATATGAAATCCTCTTTACTTCCTCACAAATTTCACTTTTCATAAAGCTTGTCTAATTAATTGAAAGTATTTACATAGTTTATTCGTTTACAATTGCACTTACATTAATGACGTTTTACAGCTTACACAATAGACAGCCAAAAAACTTCAGGCAACAAGATGGTGCGATTTATTACATTTTTTTTCCTTCAATTTCAATGGGTTCTTTTAACAGGATCAAAAGTGTAATACTTAGATCATAATCCAACATAGGCTCATTCTGAAAACGTAGGCCTATACACATTTCTGGAGATCACGAATTATGTAGCTAGAAGTACGTATGGCTGCAATTCGTTTTTAAAATAAATGCTACTGGCCGGTATGACGCCGTTCCATTTCGGACTTACCAGCTGACCGCTTACCTCCGTGTGGACAACTTTCCTGCTGTTACCAATAGCTTTGTCCAATAGCTCGACGTGTACATCAGTGGATTTGAGGTGAAGAGAGAGTTGACCATGACGATGGGGTTCGAGTCTGGTAAAGACTGGTTCCACAAAGCGGGTATGACAAAAACAAAAAATAAAATAAACAAGTAAATAACAGGGTAAAACCTAATGTGGTAAAATTATATATATATATATATATATATATATATATATATATATATATATATATATATATATATATATATATATATATATTTATATGTGTGTGTGTGTATTAAATAGTTTGAGTTGACTTTTCGGGTTTTACAGTGTAGATAAATTGAAAAAAATACTCATGAAGTGGCTCTCGAAGTAGCTGTAGATGTGTGTAGATGTAGAAGTTCATGTGTTTTTGTCCTCAAATATGGAGACAATTGACACTGAAAACAAAACGTTGGAGCAAAACAAAAAGTGTACAATCCTAAAATTTGTCTAAATTCTGTGACATTTCATGTTATAAAGTACTAGCATCTTCATTTTGCAATTCCGTTTGGGTTTTTAGCAATGCAGATATCGTGACCCTAAATAATTTTCATTAAATAATCATTACTACTCATCTCATCAATTTGCACACATCTGATGTTTACTGTGAGAAGATTGTGATGTGTCTGGTGAGTGGCCTCTCTTTTTCTCCCTCTGGTGAAATATGGCTGGAGTTGGGTAAAAGTTTTTTGGCCTTCTCAGCGGCTGACTTCATTTGAAATGGAGAACGGTTTCACGCTGCTTGCAAAATCATAACTCAGGCAGGCAGGAGGAGAAGCCAGACACTGGCCAGAAACGAGGCCCAGAGATTCGAGATGCTCAGTCAGTCTTCTCTGCAGGTACAGAAAACAGCAGCAGAGACGCACAGGAGTCCATCTCAGGTCAAAGGGTCCATGTCCCCAGAGCTGCCTGCTTTCTCACACAAACCCTCTGTCACAGTCATATCACAACAAACTATCACTGAACCAGAAGACCCAACACTCCACACTCATGCCTAAACATTTGTGTTTGAGATGAGGAACGTTTTGTCAGAGAAACACACTGCAGTCTTTCTCCCTGTCATTCAGTTTTGTTTTCGTTCTATGCCTTTCATTCTATTGTTATATCAGTCACTTATCAATTAATCAGCCAGTCAGTCAGTCAATCAACGAACCAATCAATCAATCAATCAATCAATCAATCAATCAATCAATCAATCAATCAATCAATCAATCAATCAATCAATCAATCAATCAATCAATCAATCAATCAATCAATCAATCAATCATCTCATCCATCCAACTACCTATATCTAACATTCTCTTAGAGTTGTTCTCAGTCGTTTTGGTGCATTTCTTCGAATAGAAATTACATTTCAAACATACTTGTTCAAACTCCTCATCATCCAATCGCTTGGTCACATCATCTTTTGAGTAAGTTGTAATTGCTTTGTTGCAATTATACAGTTTATTATGTACATCCATGTGTGGATTCCTACATTATTGTCTGCTATTGCCATGTTGCTCAAACATTTCTCTTACCCCTCAAACATGTAGTGGTTAGTTAAATGTATTTATGTAAGTCATTATATGCAAAATGGTGATCTTGTTGTCATAAACTGTCAAGCATATTTTCTGAATTCATGTGAATATGCCATAAATTGTGCAGGTAAATTGGCTTTCACTAAAGTAATGAAGAGAATGTGCATCAGCCAATGATAAACTACATGTTGTGTAGATGAGATCTTGGCTCGAAACCTGTGGCACTGGTTCACACAGTGCCTACAGGCACTTCTGCCCAAGCGTTTATATTATTATTATTTTTCTGACAGACTCCTTGTCCTCTCATCCAGTCTCTTCAGTATTCAACATATACACTGTAAAACCCTAAAATTTAAGGTAACTCAAACCGTTTGAGGAAACAGATTGCAACAAACCATTTAAATTAAAAAAAACTAATCGTAATGACTGCTGTGAACTTACTTCATTTGGGTAAAAGAAGCAATTTAATAAAAGTAAAACCCAATAAATGAAGAGAACTCAAACCAACTGAGTATTGAAAAACTCAACTCAAAAAGGCAATTCAAATCGTTTGAGGAAACTGAATGCTACAAACCATTTGAGTTACAAAAAAAAAAAAACCTTATGAGTACCGTAAACTTGCTCCAATCAAGTTGAAGTAATGAGGTATTTAATTAACTCATTACCTTCAATACCAGTTCAAAACTCTTATCAAATCAGTTGAATTAACTTTCAGTACATTTTGAGTTAACTACACTTATTTCATTTGATAAAGTTGACTGTTGGGTGCTACAGTGTAGTAATGTGTACATTTGAGATTTGAAATGGATACATGGCATGCGAACACATTCTAAGAAGTCCAGGCAACACAGTAAAATGTGACCCAAACCAATACCATAGTTTACAACAGACGTCATATTAACAACACGGCTAAGCGTTTTGACTTTAGACATTTTTTTATAATTTTTTTCTTTTCTCTGAACAATGACACAAGGAGGTTTCTTTCTGATGCCACAGTATGTTTACTAGAGAGATGAACTAAGTAAGTAAATAGGTTTTAAGTAAGTTACACACTTTTCAGGGAATCCATTGTCTTTGTATGAAGCATTTGAAGAAATACACATACTTGTTTGCAATATTAAAGGTTAATTCACCACAACATTAAAAAGATGTTATTAATTACTTACCCTCATGCCATTCAAATCTTTTTGTTGATTTTTTTTTCATGAAATCTAAGAGCTGCCCCATCCTCTTTGGACAGCAATGTTTCGGAGACATTTAAAGTCCAGAAAGGTACTAAAACAATGTCACATTCCTTGTGATTCAGTGGTTCAGCTATAATCATATGAAGCTTTTGTGTACCAAAAAAAAAAAAATGTTTGCCAGGTCTTCACCAGGTAAGCAAGGTGCATGCTTTCTATGGATAGTGCAGCGTATTACCATTAGATTCAAAAGTGCAATATGTAAACGTTGTATCGCTCATTGTCTATGTAATGTTGCTGTATATGGAGGATGAGAGAGCTCTCGAATTTGATCTAAAATACCTTAATTTGTGTAGTGAAAATAAACAAAGGTCTCAGGGGATTAGACAACATGAGTAATTTACAACAGAATTTTCATTTTTGGGTGAACTAACCCTTTAAAGATGATTAGAGAAATCAGCCTGATGTCCTGTGGAAATGTAACTATTTTACATATTATTATTTTTATGATATACTTTATCCAACCCAGGCACATTCTGATTATGTACCCCTATATACATTTCTTGAAAAAGCAAAGTACGTCCCAGGAGCTACGTTTTTTTTTTTTTTGTTTTTTTGCAGTTTTTGTTTTCGCAAATCCACCAAAGGCCGCTGTGTATGCTTTTTCAGATCTCAAATTTCTCTTGTGATTGCCATTCGCACCTGCTGTTCTCCTGTAAATCCACCAGAGGCCGCTGTCAACTGATTGACTTATCTACTAACCGACCGATCCCATCCTCTTGCTTCCCTAAACCCAACCATTAGTGTTTTTAAAAGCACCGATTGACCTGCCCACCCCTTCCCTAAACCCAACTGCAGTGTGAAAAAACAGATTTTTACTGTTTTCAGATTTGACCACATTCTCACCCTGCTATTGACTTGACTATTTTATTTTTTTAGATTTTGTTTTTGTCTTACCCGCTTTCTGGAAGCGTTCTTCTCTGTACTTGAACCCTGTTGTCGCCATCAACTCCACTCTGCATCTCAAGTCCACTGACGTACATGTCGAGCTACCGGACAAACTGGTAAAAGTGGTAAAGCCATCCATACAGAGTTAAGCGGGCAGCTGGGAAGCGAGAAAAGGAACTGTGTTATACCGCCCCGCAGCGTTCATTTTGAATGAAATTTAGACATACGTAGCTCTGGCTACATAATTGACAATCACCAGTAATGTATTTAGAGCTACGTTTTTAGAATGAGCCCATGTTGACTTTATCAGAAAAGTAGCTTGTACAAATTTATGTAATTTATTTTGTATGAAAATGTATGATTTTTAAAAGGAGACATGCCTCCACACCCCACACCTAACCCTACCCATCATTCGGGGATGACCAAATTCTATTAAAATGAGCGAATGAGATTATATGAATTAATATAATTTAACCAGTGAACTAAAAAGTTAGGAATTGGTGTAAGATAGCATTGGAGAAATGCACCAAAGCGACTGTGAAAAACTGTTTATAATCATTCCATTTGTCATTCTGTTGTTCTGTCTATCAATCGTTCTACCATTCTTGAAGTTGATCTTTGAATCTGAATGTTCTTCCAGCTCATGTGTTGCACACAGAGAGAAAAAAAGACCAAAAACATGCTCGCTTCTATCACATCAAAATGACATCAGCGGAGAAATATCACCATCCCAGGAAACAAAGGTGCTGCAGTCCTCTAATATCACCTGCCAATAGCTTTAACACAAGGTTAAGAAATGTGGCCAAATGCGATATCTCTCTCTTTTTTTCTCTCTCTCTCTCACCATTTGTCTCTGGAGAATGATGAAAGAAACACAAATCATTCCGCCGTAGTGGTCGTTCAGAGGAATAACAGTTTTGATTTTTTGGAAAAATGATCTCTCGAAGTGTTATCTGGCAGAGCTTATGAAATATGAGCAGTTCTAAGCACAGATCTCTCTATCAGATCCAATCCAAAGAAATATGAAGCTTTTGGATCTTTGTGAAAGTGGTTCATTTGCATGCATTTAACTATTAATGAGGCATTCAGTCCAGCACAGATACGTCATGAACAAGCACATTGGTTATTTATGTTGAAGCATACTGGTTATTTTAATATATTGCAGTATTCATGATTCTGTTGAATCCATTTTTAGCCTAGAAATGTTTTGAAATCCTTACTGAAGACAGGCAAAAGGGTATTATTGAAGATTAGTAGGTATATGACCTTTCTCTTAAAATATGTACAAGATAAATAAACGAATCTAAAAATGTTTGGTCAATTTGTAAAGATGTAATGCAAAACCAGAAAATATTAGCGAATGTGAATCCCTGCCATAAATAGGGATTTGACTTTCAGCTGATTAGAGATATTATTTACCTCAGAAAATGCACACAAGTCAGTAACGGTCATATTTTAGTCGCCCGTAATTGTAACGAATAATCCTGTGCTTCTTTGATAGTCATGCCAATATGACCTTATCAGTTCAATTTTACATGAGAAAGAGAGAATCAGGCATCAAAAGAGACAGAGAGTTTGTATAAATCGAAACAGAATATGTTTCGGCTGTGTGCTGGTTGATCTGTGGTGTAGAGCAGGTCCATACTGGCTCGAATATCAAAGCTTTCCTGTAGCCTGTTCTACATTCAACCACACACACAGACACACACACATACACACACACCTGCAGCAAGTTAGAAATGGTGTCATCGCAAAGAATAGTGAGATACTCTCTTTCTCTGCCTTCTTATGTTGACCACCTCCAGGCTGAAACTCATGTGCGGCCCTTAAAAGTATGTACACAACTTACATGCACTGTATGTACAGTATATTGCACAGTACTAACAGTTTCAAAAAAGAAAAGTTGTAGGCTATACAATATGTATTTTACTTTCTTTCTTCAGCCAAAATGAAATTAAAGTGCTTTTTCACGCAAAAAATTAAAAGGATGTTATTAAAACTCCCCTTATGTCGTTTCAAACCCCTCTGAAACCTTTGTTCATCTTCAGAACACAAGTAAAGACTTTTAGGGGAAATTAGTGTACATTATTCATGAAAATGCGCAATATACTGACACTGAGGAGAAGAAACGGTTGCATTTATTTTTGTTTTATGTGCGCACAAATGTATTCTCATTCATTCATTCATTCATTCATTTTCCTTCGGCTTAGTCCCTTATATATAGGGGTTGCCACAGCGAGGGGACGTATTCCCACCAATTTCCACCGACTGTGGTGAAATTTTCCAGTACAAGGACACACACGCACGGGAGGATGGTGGCAGCAAATAATATATAAAGTGAACATAAGAAGCTTTTTTCAAAGAAATAAACTCAAGTTTGTTCTTGAATGAGTCCATCATGATAATGGTAACGTTTATGCTAGTGTTTTTTGCCCACTCTGACACAGTCTAATGTTACAGCAGGCTGATATCTATTTCTTTACAGTCTATGGCTGATATAGTCAGCTCTGAAAAATAACCGCAGAATGCAGCTAAATGTAAATGATCCCTATAAGTTCTCCTAATCTCTCAAAGTAACATGTCGAATTTCAGTTGAAACAATTTGTCAGAAAAACTACATGTGACATGTGCTCCATCTTTTATTAAAACTGATATATGAGACATGTTTCTTTTGCACTATGGCTTACGGCTAGGCTGATAAACAATATTAAATCGAATCGCAATAAAATTTATGTCAATAACAATGATAAGCTCTGGACTTTTTACTCTATATTGATCTAAGAGTCCGTCGCACAGCAGAAATGTTCAGCAATAAGGTTGGGGGGGAGTGATCCCACCAATGTCAAGAGCAAATCTTTGCCCTTGCCACAGTAGAATGAACTGCCAACTATTCCAGCACATGTTTTACGCAGCGGATGTATTGGGAATCACCCATACACTCACATTTACACATTCACACATGCACTCATATGGCCAATTTAGTTAATCCAATTCACCTATGCTGCAAACCACAAATGTATTCTCGTAGATTGATAATATTCCAATTGAACAACTGAAAGCATGTGGTTTGTTTTGATTATGTTTTCTACCTTTCTGAATTTTAGAAAGAGTCGGGATCATTGGAAGAAGAGGGATTTTTCAGATGTCTCTATAAATATCTTTGTTTGTGTTCTGAAGATAAATATCAGTGTTATGGTCTTGGAACGACATGAGGGTGAGTAATTAATAACATTATTTTTAATTTTAGGTGAAGTAACCCTTTAAGGCTTCATATGAAAAAATTATAGGATGTACCTTCATGTTTGACCCTCTAAAGTTTCAGAATACATATTTTTGGAAGCCTTAGAGTGCTCCACAGAACCCCATTCAGTAGTAAAGATCTTTTTTGGTTAAAAAAATAATAAATACATGAAACTACAAGTACTTATTGCATGACTTATTGCATTACTTATACACAAGACTAGTTTGAGACCCTCCTATTGTTCCAAACCTCATTGTCATTGTATATAACGCACAACATCTTTTGAAGAACTGCAACGTCCTAAATTGGCCCATGTTGATTGTCTTTGTATGGACAAAACTTTTAAAAAAGGTTTACGTCTTTACTCTTCTGCAGACCCATTCAGTTGTATGGCAGCTATGGCAAATGAAGCAATTGTCCCAGTACCAATTAAATTATATATTAAACATGTCTGATATGATCAAGGCAGCTCTCATGTGTCTGCAAGCGGAACTTGGGGTTGAATATTTGATCTGTAAATGCCTTACATTACCAGATAATCTCTGGGCTGAACTTCAGATATGAGAGAGGTCCTGGACGACAGTTTTCTTACACTCTAAAAATGCCTAGGATTCAACCCAAATTTGGGTAAAATATGAACAAACCTAAACACAGTGTTAAATATTTAGTTAACACTTAAAGTACCAGTTCTCACTATTAATAGTGGCCTACCTGCCTATTATTAAGATATTGGCTGTTTATTTGTACTAATAAAGTGCATATTGTAGTCCTACCCAGTGCCTAAACCCAACTATAACCTTAATAACTATTAATAAAAAAAAGGAGTTTATAAAGATAAAAGTCATAGTTAATGGTTTGTTAATAGCTACAATTGTCCTTACAATAATGTGTGACAAATTTTAAATTAAAAAATTAACCCAACAGTTCTAATTATTATTATTATTATTATTTTTTGTTATTACATCCAGATTAGGAGTGAAACAATCCAGCAGTTTTTGTCAGAAAGGTAAATCAACTGATAAATCAGTCTAAAACTCCAGTAATGTGAACCCAGATTAAGGGTTTGTTCAGACAGGCAGTAAATAGCTACAACTTGCATGTGATCCAGGTTCATTTAGAAATTTGCAGTATGGCATTTGCAAATTTCAAGAAGGGTTTTCATCTCGGGATACAGCATAAGTGTGAGGAAAATGTGGTTTAAAAATGTCTGAATTACATTACAATATTTACAATATTTCCTACAATATTTCTTTTTTTATTACAATATTTCTTATTTGTCAAATTCACAATCTGTTTTTAAGGTGCCTGTTTCAGACAGTGTATGCATAATGGATATTTTCTTTAAACAAGACCTATTTGGCAAATATTAAGAGGTTTAAGCACACTTGTGTGGCAACAGTGTGTGAATATAATTAGCCTCTAATGGTAAACATTAATTAATTCTATTTTTTATAATTACACTTGATCAAATCAGAACACAAGTGCAGAAACGCATTGATCGACAATGTGAGAATGCCCCACCCATTAATGACAATCTCTCCCTCCGTCCATTTAGAGTTTTCACTTTCACTTAAAGAAAATGTCTGAAATTAATTATAAATGTGGTTTTATGATGCACATGATGTCTTTTTCTGATACTCTTTTTTGACATTTTTATTTTTTTCACACAGATAATGTTAGTCAAAAAGTTAAAGTATATCAAAAAGTTGAAGTGAATTAATCACATAGTCACGGGGTATTTTCTTTAAAGTGAATATATCATGATGAACATGGGTATTTTCTAACAGTTTTTTACTCCATTAAATATTTTGGCGTCACTTTTAAAGGAATAGTTCATTCTAAAATCATGCCATCTTTTATTCTCTCTGCACTTGTTCTAAACATGTTTGACTTTCTTTCTTTTGCTGAACACGAAATAAAATATGCAGTAGACATTGACTCCTATTATATATAAATATTTCCCAATATGGATGTCAACCCAGCAAACAATTTTGTATTTACTAGACATCTATTAGACATCTAAACGTAGACAGCTTGGCTAAAACAAGGCTAAACTTGGGCTGTCAGTGAAAATCTAATAGACGTCTGAGAATAGCCCAAAACTAGACTAGTCATCAAATAGACAGATTAGACAGACTTTATATGTGTAGTTATTCATTTCTGTTTATTTGATGACTAGTCTAGTTTTGGCCTATTCTTAGACGTCTATTAGATTTTCACTTATAGCCCAAATTTAGCCTTGTTTTAGTCAAGACGACTATGCTTAGACGTCTATTAGACATCTACTGTATTAGACATCCTTTAAAAACAAAAAAATGCTTTCTGGTAATGGCTACTGGTGTCCAGCATTCTTCAAAATATTTTCTTTTATGTTTCACTTTTGGATGATCTATCCTTTTACAACCTTAAAGATTTCATTTTAACAACAAATTAGAATTTGATCCAGTGTAAACAAATCCTTAATCTGAATTGACTCCGTATCACTTCCATCTCCTTTGAAACGCGTCGGCTCTGACATCCAGTCCACGTGAATCCGCAGATTGGCTCCTCGGTGAAATATACAGGCCATCACTTGACTGTGCTGCAGTTTGGAATTCAGCATTTTTCTGTAGTGCAAGAGATCAGAGCAAATTCGGCTAAATAAACAGCTCTGCTTCAACAAACTGTCCTGCACCGTGCGAAAGGGTGAGCGAGTGAGAGACAGAAAGGGAAAGTGAGGCACATTCACAGACACATCAACACACTGACCCTGCACAGAGCTGACAGCACTGCTGACGAAGACACATTAACTCTCACACACACACTCTCTATACACCATGAGGCTCTGTGACATGTTGGACATGAGCGGTGAATGAGCAGATGTGATCTTATACAGATCTCTGGGGTTGTGCCTTCCTGCTGTGCTGTAAGAGGTGGTCTGCGTGTAACAGATACATGTCTAAACATGACTACTGCATTGAGCCATCAACTGGAGGGGGGTAAAGCTAGATTATGCACATTTTTTTAAAGAATTAATGAGAAAAAAAATATTTGTGTTTTGAATGTGGGACAAGAAAATAAGGTAACACTTTATTGTGATGGTCCATTTGAGTATTAGTAGACTGTCTGCTTAATATCTGTTGATACTGCTCCTTCAACAGACATTTAACTGACTATAAGAAACTTTGCAAGTACCCGAACCCCAACCTAACAGTCTACTTATAATCTAATGAGAATTAGTTAGCATGTAGATGCAATGTAACTTAAATTCAACAAATGGACCATTAAAATAAAGTGTGACCGAAAATGAAGTTATTGCAAGATATATTCTCTGAAACAATAATAATAGAGTTCTGCAAATATATCTGCCAATAGTCAATAACAGTTGATAAAACTAGCATGTATTAACATTAATAGCTGATGATCAAGGCTGATTAATTAAGTGCATTAAAAATTCAACTCATGCTTTTTGTAAAGAAAATATTTAATGAAAAAAAGGTTTGCAAGCTCTGCACTGCTTAAAATTTTTTTTCAATAAATAATTAAGTATTTTAATGGCTGACATGATGAGGATAGGTTAATGCTAATATGAACTAATGACATTTGAAAGATTATACCAGTTATTAAACAAATTTTTAGTTTTGTGAATTATTTCAATAGTTCACACTTAGCTGATGATTGATTATAAAGCTTGTTTGGCATGCTATCCCGGGAGAGAGCCCTGAGCTCATAAGATCCTCGAGCCCAGGGCTCCCTGCCGTTTGCAAGGCGAGAGGGGAGTTTGAGCTCAGGTAGATCTCGAGAACTCCCCTGCTGTATCTAATGAACAGATAGTGATTGCTCTTAAGAGATAAATATTTACTTGGAGCATGTCTATGGTGCTGATTTGCATTAGTCAATTAACTTAAGTTGCATGTTTTTGGACAGAGGGAGGAAGCCGGGCAACCTAGTGGAACCCACGTGAGCACAGGGAGAATGTGTCAACTCCACACAGAAACGTCGGCTGGCTTGGTAAGGACTATAACCAATGACGTTCTTGCTGTGAGGCAACAGTGCTAACCACTGGGCCACCGCGTCACCCATCTAGAAAAAAAGGAGGAGTAGGGGTGGAAGGGGAGGATTCTTCAAAACGAAGATGGCTGTTATTTGGCTGTTATTTATAGTGGTTTAGGAATCATCTGATTGGTGAATCATAAATTGAATAATGCGGGACCAGCCGTAAGCAATCATATGCACGTGATCCTCTCGAAGTTAGTTTATAAATAATCTTCAGTTTGTTTTTATTAAAAACAAAATTAAATTAAAAAAAAAAAAATTTAAGTAAAAAGTAAAAATTTATATTTTGTAGTGAATTTGGACTGTAACCCTTGGCACAATGTTTGTAAAACATGCCTAATGGTATTTTTGGAAGCACATCGTACATACTTACCAATTTTAAATAAACCAATCAATCAGTAAATGTATTTAAATTATTTTAATTTTGAGTATTTGTATGACCAAGAGCTGTTTGAAACAATGAAATATAGAGAATATATTTTCTATGAGTTCTTGAATTAATTATCATTTATTTTAAATCATTTGCCATTGGTACCTAGAGGGGTTTACTGCTCTCAGGCTGCAGGTGGGAGAGACTGCTGTACGAGGACTGGGCCGCCTGTACATGCTCTGAGGTGGGGAAGGGCCCGACTGCATCACCCACAGCTCGTTGAGAAGAGTAGGAATGGTACAGTACGGGTACACGAGAGTCTATACAAAATCTCCAGTAAAAAAAAAATGTTGCTAGATTTGTCGTTTGTTGCTTTTTTGAAAATTTGTCGCTAGGAGGGTCTGAAAAGTCACTAAATATCACTCTGAAATAAACTAAAAATTTGTGTCAATCTACATAATTTATAACATAGTTTTGCATCTTAAGTAAATGCATCTTATTTTAAGAGTGCTCATTTTATTTTAAGGCTATCAATTTACAGTGCTAATTAAATTAATTGATTGATTATTAGCTGGCAACTCTGCAACTCTCACATGGTTGCCCACTGAAGCTAAGCAGGGCTGTGCCCAGGTCAGCTGGATGGGAGACCACAGGGGAAAGCTAGGTTGCTGTCGGAAGTGGTGTTAGTGAGGCCAGTAGAGGGCGCTCAACCTGTGATCTGTGTGGGTCATAACGCCCCAGTATATTGATGGAGATCTTTCGGATGAGATGTTAAACTGGGGTCCTGGCTCTCTGTCTGTCTGCCTTTGAAAGGTGGTTTAGCTTGCCTCCTTACCATCGCCTAATTGGCTTCATCACTCGATCTCCTCTCCACCAATTAGCTGGTGTATGGTCTGACGCAATATGGCTGCCGTCGTGTCATCCAGGTGGATGAGGAGATTCCCCCCAAAAATGTGTAAAGCACTTTGAGTGTCCTGAAAAGCACTATATAAATCTAAGGAATTATTATTAATATTTGATTCAGTCTGGTGACAAACAAGATGCATGACCGCTCACTGCATGATGGAGCCTACAGAATGCATTATTTGACCAAACAATTCAAGATATTGGCATAAAAAATGTACCTGTATGTTTATTTATATCATATGATTTGCAATTGATGTCAGAATTATTAGCCACCCTTTGAATTTTTTTTTCTTCTTTTTAAATATTTCCCAAATGATGTTTAACAAAGCAAGGAAATTTTCACTGTATGTCTCATGAGAGAAAGTCTTATTTGTTTTATTTCGGCTAGAATAAAAGCAGTTTTTAATTTTTTTTAAAACATTTTAAGGACATAATATTAGCCCCTTTAAGCTATATATTTTTCGATAGTTTACAGAACAAACCATCGTCATACAATAGCTTGCCTAATTACCCTAACCTGCCCAGTTAACCCAATTAACCTAGTTAAGCCTTTAAATGTCACTTTAAGCTGTATAGAAGTGTCTTGAATATATCTTGTCAAATATTATTTACTGTCATTGAGGCAAAGATAAAATAAATCAGTTATTAAAAATGAGTTATTAAAACAATTATGTTTAGAAATGTGTTGAAAAAAACTTTTCTCCATAAAACAGAAATTGGGGAAAAAAATAAACAGGGGGGTTAATAGTTCTGACATCAACTGTATATAAGTAATATCGCACAAGCAATTTTATCCCAAATAGCATGTTGTTTCATAATTCATTAAATAATGTAATAAATGTTAATATGTCAAATCAATAATTTAATATATATCAAAAAGTTAATTTTGGGATATGCAGTAATTTTGACATGATATTGTCATGATATTTGTCAAAAAAATAAAAACAAAACCTGTAAAGCTGCAACACTGTGGTTGTGTGAGTCTGAATGAGCCTTTTATTTTGTTCCTGAGTGAGTTCACGCTTTAATCAAATTAATGAAGAGCTTGATAACTTATCCATTTAAACATTTACCACCACCTACTGGCAGAGATGTCTTATTATATTATATCAAGTGGGAGCGCAGTAATACTCTTACAAGGAATAGTGAGAGAGGGGAAACAAATACAGACAAAGAGTTAGAGAGGTTGACCCAGGACGTGTTTACTGAAATCGCTGAATTAGTTATAAACACATTAATCTGCTTGAGCAAGATGGTGATATGCCAGAGAGAGAGAGAGAAACAGAGAGATTTCCCCACATTAAACACAGAGTACGAGAAATAAAGCGATGACCCTCCTATAAGCTTCTGTTCTGGTCTCCTCAGACAGACAGTGATGCAGACAGTGAGGGGCCCAGTCTGGAGATGACAACCTATTTTAGGCTCTGTGTCCTCCTGCATAGTCAGATCCTGTGTGTGTGAATGTCGGTCACCTTTTTTTTTTGTAGTAGCTGGTTTAAGGTCAGAAAGTAGCAGCGGACAGATAATGCTCAAATGGTGATGCGTCATGACATGTGACCCTCGCTGCATGACTCAGAGACAGACGGGGAAAGAAAAAGAGACAGAGAGTCTCTCCTGCATCATTTCCTCATCTGCGCTTCCCAGTGCTGAGTTGCATCCTGTCAGACGCACACCACCACACCACCACACAAATTATTGAAGCAACTGAAGTCACCTAGGAAAAAAGGATTCACACCAAAACATTTGCTTAAACTCATTAAAGAATAAACGGGAAGTAAATTGTTCTAAATCTACACTGTAAACAATTATATGATCATTAGGTCCTGACGATGTGTTTTTATGTTACTATATCTCTGTTGTTTATTTGACATGGACATGCACAACAATACATTGACCTTAAAAAGGAAATATGCTATGTGCCAGGATTTAGCAAAAACTGCTACTTTCCACCTGCTATCCCTAGACAGGTACATTTTGAGCAACATATGCTCATTCTGAAAACGTACCCCTATATTCATTTCTGGAGATCACAAATTATGTAGCCAGAAGTACATATTGCTGCATTTCGTCTTTGTGAAGTTTATAAACTAATTTCGAGAGGATCACGTGCTTATGATTGTTCACGGCTGGTCCCTCATTAGCTATGCTGATTCACCAATCAGATGATTCCTAACTCACTTTAAATAACCAAAGTTTTTTATCTCAATGGCTGTTTCTCAATATGCATTTAATGCAATATTCTCAATAAACATTACCATGAAAATCTTAATAAAGGAATAAACACATTAAGGGTGTTTATTTGCTGAAATTTGTATTAAAATTTGCTTTGTGCAAACTATATTTGTAAAGTCTTTATGCATAGTATATATTGTGAAAGGGGGAAAAACAGTAAATTGTTGTATAAATGCTGTAATGTTTAAATAATTTTCCATTTAAAACATGTGAAGGTCATGTGACCATCAGGAAGAACGCAGCATCTCATTTCTCACAGGACACGTTCTCTGTTCTCTCAGTCTCCTGAGTTCGTTCTTGCGAGGTGACCTGGCAAGACCGGTCTTCACAAGAACTTAAGTCCGTTCTCTGCGTTCTTGGAATTGTGAAACAGCCAGTATCGTCGTCTTTAAGAAATCCTCCCACCTACCCCTCCTTTCTGTGGGTGACACAGCAGCCAGTGTTGTCAATTTAGCAACTTTGTCGCTATATTTAGTGACTTTTTAGACCCTCCTAGCGACAAATTTTCAAAAAAGCAACAAACGACAAATCTAGCAACTTTTTTTTTTTTTTTACTGGAGATTTTGTATAGACTCTCGTGTGCCAATACTGTACCATTCCTACTCTTCTCAACGAGCTGTGGGTGATGTAGTCGGGCCCTTCCCTACCTCAGAGCACGTACAGGCGGCCCAGTCCTCGTACAGCAGTCTCTCCCACCTGCAGCCTGAGAGCAGGTCACCCCTCTAGGTACCAATGGCAAATGATTTAGCACCGCGAGTGTGAGGTATTTCCCTTTGTACAGTCAAACCGATATGCTTCTTCTTTGTTTTATATTTACAATTTAATGTGACCGTTTATTCTTTTCTTGTTCACAATTACAGATATTTTAGTGACAGTTTCGGATCTTGTCCAGTAATACGTTTATAACATCTGAGAGATTGCTACAAATTCACTACACATCTATACTGATACATTTTATTCAAACAGTACTAAATTTAGTTAAATTGACATGCATTCATAAAGCGTATAGTGCAAATATAAATACCCCTTTATTAACCATAGGCTGTTAAACAAATAGAAACAGTAAAATGCAAATTGATGTATGACGTAATCTAGCAACATTTAACAACTTTTTGAGCAGAGCTTAGTGCCTTTTCATTAAAAATAGTTGGCAACATTGACGGCAGCCCGGTGATTAGTACTGTTGCATCACAACAATAATGTCCCTGGTTTAAGTCCTTACTAAACTAATTGACATTTCTGTGCTGAGTTTTCTCGTTCTCCACATGCTTGCGTGGGTTCTCCTGTTTCCTCCCACAGTCCGAAAGACACGCAACCTAAGTAATTTGAACATACGAAATTGGCATCATAGTCAAGCTCTTAGCAAGCCATATATCTCCTTAGCCATCTTATATTTGCCATTAGCCATAAATAAGTCTGGGAAGTTCTCGAGATCTACCTGAGCTCAAATTCCCCTATCGCCCTGCTAAATGGAGGGAGCCCAGGGCTTATAAGCTCAGGGTTCTCTCCCAGGACAGCATGCCAAACAAGCTTTATTATCAATCATCAGCTAAGTGTGAATTCTTGAAAAAACAAAAGCTACAAGGTGGTATGACAGTTCCTTTTCGCGCTGACCGATTACCATCGTATGGATGGTTTTTCTGCTGTTACCAGTTTGTCCAGTGGCTTGCCGCATTTGTTGGTGAACTTAAAACGCAGAAAAGCATTAGCTGTGACGACTGGGTTCGAGTCTGGTGAAGAATGGTTCCAGAAAGCAGGTAAAACAAAAGCCAGAAAATAAAATAAACAAGAAAGTAACAGGATGAGAATGTGGCAAAATCTGAAAACATGGTAAAAATCTGGCTTTTCTTTTTCTGGATTGCTTTTGAAAACACTTTCAGTTGGGTTTAAATAGGTGGGTTGCTCAGTCTCTGGTCAATCTGTGCTTTTTAAAACACTTTAGGTTGGGTTTAGGGAGGGAGGAGGGTGGGTCAGTTGATCAGTCAGTCATTCAGTCAGTCAGTCAGTCAGTAGACAAAGGCCTCTGGTGGATTTACGCGAGAACAGCAGGCGCAAATGGCACTTGCAAGAGAAATTTGAGATCTGAAAAAGCGTTCACATCGGTCTCTGGTGGATTCGCAAAAACAAAAACTGCAAAAAAAGTAGCTCCTGGGATGTATTTGGTGCTCTCCAGAAATGTTTATACGATTTCATAATGAGCCTGGGTTGATTTTGAAACACTCAAAAAAAAAATACACACAATCAAACACAAACATTTCCTTAGTGTGTACATATTTGTTTGAATAGGGGCCACTTTTTGGACAGGCTTGAAAACATCTTGAAATTTGTACATCTAATTAAAACAAGTTTAATCACGTTTCTGCTTCCTTCAATAAGTTATTAAGTATAGAAGATTTAATTGATATTACTAAGTAAGATATATATATATATATATATATATATATATATATATATATATATATATATATATATATATATATAGATATATATATATATATATAATATAATATATAATATAGATATATATATATATATATATAGATAATATATATAGATATTATATTATATTATTATTATATTATTATTATTATTATTATATATTTTTTTTCAGGTTTTTCACCTTTAATAGGGCAGTAGATAGTATTGACAGGAAAGCATAGTAAGGAAAGAGAGGGGAAGGATCGGCATTGGGCCGTGAGGTGGTTGCCGTGAGCACCGGAGTGTTGACAAACTAATATTAAGTTGATGACTTGTTAAGTGACGGTTAACTTAAATATTTAAAAAAAAAAAAAAATTTTAGCAGAGTTGTTCTCATATTGAGTCCTTGTGTTATTTTAATTACACTAAACTTAATTATTTAAAAAATCTGCCTTGGCTGTTTATATCATGAACTACATTGTACATAACAGTTGTCTTTGGGTTGATACACTGGTTGCATGTGTGTACAGTATATCTGGAAAGAACTTTAGATTCAAAGAGTCGCATCAGAGTGTCTGAATGTGAACAGATTCCATCATGCTGTCAGACCATCCAAAAATACAAGACCATAAATTACTGTAAAGTCTGAGACAGATGACAGCATGGAGCAATCTCTCTCTGTCTCTCCTCTCTTTCTCTCTCTCCACTGGAGGTATATTTAGATGCTTTATTCTTATTGACCTTTAGTTCATTTTAGAGTAATGCTTACGAATACACGCTGATTAATTGTTATTGTCACTTGCGATTTGCTCTCATTTTCAGATCAAATGGCTGCCAGTTTGATTTTAGTTTACTTGGGTCCAAATATTGATACATTTTAATTGTAAAGATTAAATGGGTGTGTTATTTAGTTTATTTGGACATTCCTTCAGTATTGATAGCGCAGAACAGAACTTGTGACTATGAGTCTTCTGCTTCATCAGCATAAGTTTTTAAAAGTGTGCTGATGGGTTCATATTCCTACAAAGTGATGGAAAACAATATACAGAATTGTAAAACTTCAGCATTATAAGTTTCAACGTCAGCGCCTTCAAAATGTTATCTAACCAGAATCTGATGATTTGTATTAGTATTGTCACATTTTCTGGTTGATTTTGTAGGAATATTCTGTATGATATCAATTTATTTTTGTTGAATGGATTTAAATTCTGAGTATTAGTGGAAATATTTTAGTGGAATTTATATATATAATGTTTATTTTTTCCCCAATTTCTGTTTAATGGAGAGAAGTTTTTTCAACACATTTCTAAACATAATAGTTTTAATACTCATTTCTAATAACTGTTTTATTTTATCTTTATCATGATGACAGTAATAATTTTTACTAGATATTTTTCAAGACACTTCTATACAGCTTAAAGCGTCATTTAAAGGCTTAACTAGGTTAATTACAGTGCATACAGAAAGTATTTTTAGCGCTTCACTTTTTCCACATTTTTATGTTACAGCTTTATTCTAAAACTAAGATTAAATTCATTTATTTCTTCACAATTCTACACACAATACCCCATAATGACAATGTAATGAAATTGTTGCACATTCATTAAAAGTAAAAAAGCTGAACAATTACATGTACATAAGTATTCACAGCCTTTGGCGTGAAGCTCTAAGTTGAGCTCAGGTACATTCTGTTTCCACTGATCATTCTTGAGATGTTTCAGCAGCGTAATTGGAGTTCACATGTGGTAAATTCAGTTGATTGGACATTATTTGAAAAGGCATACACCTGTCTATATAAGGTCCAAGGGTTGACAGTGCATGTCAAAGTACAAACCAAGCATGAAGACAAAGGAATTGTCTGTAGACCTCTGTGACAGGATTGTCTCGAGGCACAAGGCTGGGGAAGGTTACAGAACAAGTTCTGCTGCTCTGAACGTTCCAATGAGCACATCTGTGCTGCAATCCAAGGTCTGAAGGACTCTCAGACCATAAGAAACAAAATTCTCTGGTCTGATGAGACTAAAATTAAGCTCTTTGGAGTGAATGCCCGGTGTTACGTTTGGAGAAAACCAGGCACCGCTTATCACCAGGCTAATACCATCCCTACAGTGAAGCATGGTGGTGGCAGCATCATGCTGTGGGGATGTTCTTCAGCAGCAGGAACTGGAGGACTAGTCAGCATAGAGGGAAAGATGAATGCAGCAATGTACATAGACATCCTAAATGAATAACTGCTTCAGAGTGCTTCAGGTTCATCTTCCAGCAGGACAATGACCCAAAGTACACTGCCAAAAAATAAATGGAGTGGCTTCACAACAACTCGGTGAATGTCCTTAAGCCCAGTCCTAAATCCTATTAAACATCTCTAGAGAGATCTGACAATGGCTGTACACCGTCACTTCCCATCCAACCTGATAAAGCTTGAGAGGTACTGCACAAATTACCAAAGACAGTTTTACCAAGCTTGTGGCATCATATTAAAAAAAACTTGAGGCTGTAATTGCTGCTAAAGGTGCATCAACAAAGTATTGAGCAAAGGCTGTGAATACTTATGGACATGTGATTTTTTGCATCTTTATTTTTAATAAATTTGCAACAGTTTTAATAAATCTTTTTTCACATTGTCAGTATGGGCTATTGTGTGTAGAATTTTGAGGAAATAAATGAATTTAATCCATTTTGGAATAAGGCTGTAACAAGAAAATGTGGAAAAAGTGAAGCGCTATATGTATAATTTCCGGATGCACTGGTTAACTAGACAGGATAGGGTAATTAGGCAAGTTATTGTATAACGATGGTTTGTTCTGTAGACTATCGAAAAAATATATAGCTTGAAGGGGCTAATATACAGTTGAAGTCAGAATTATTAACCTCCCTTTGTTTTGTTTTTTTTCTCAAATGAAATATTTCTCAAATTATGTTTAACAGAGCAAAGACATTTTCACAGTATGTTTAATAATATTTTTTCTTCTGGAGAAAGTCTATTTTTATTTCAGCTAGAATAAAAGCAGTTTTAATTAAAAAAAAAACATTTTAAGGTCAAAATTATTAGCCCCTTTTAGCTATATATTTTTTTCGATAGTCTACAGAACAAACCATCGTTATGCAATGACTTGCCTAATTACCCTAACCTGCCTAGTTAACCTAATTAACCTAGTTAAGCCTTTAAATGTCACTTTAAGCTGTGTCTTGGAAAAATATCTAGTAAAATATTATTTACTGTCATCATGGCAAAGAAATCAGTTATTAGAAATGAGTTATTAAAACTATTAAGTTTAGAAATGCATTGAAAAAAAATCATCTCTCCATTAAACAGAAATCGGGGAAAAAATAAACAGGGAGGCCAATAGTTCAAGGGGGCTAATAATTCTGACTATTATACTATTTCAACTATACATACATACATACATACATACATACAGTATGTACAAAATCTTGTTTCCCTCCCTTTTTCTCTTTCTACTTCAGGATGTTAACAGCATAAACAAACTACTTTTGTGCACTTTTTCTGTCATTTATGTAATAATGGCATTTTGGGAGCCTGAAAAGGCGAGCAGCTTATTTCATTTCATGTCTTTGGTAATCAGATTAAATAATTGAACCCAAAACATAAAAAGTTAAATAATGCATTATCTTGTCTTCTGTTTAATAGAAGAGACCCAAATGAAGATTTGAATGTATATCAATAATTTAAAAGATTCTATAACAGTCTCTTAAATCACAATGTGATGTTAAAATAAAGTCAATTTAGTTCAAGTCATTAGTTTAATAGACAAAAACCATGAGACAACCATGATTTGTCTTGAGACTAACAGTATCTGAGACTCAGGCTGTCAACGTTCCAACTTCCTCTAGAAAAGGGTGAGAGAGCAGTAACTCATATTCATATAATAAGTCTGTTTGCTTCCATTCCAAAATATGCATTTACAACATGGAATGGTACAGCATGAAGAAATTTAAGCTGAAACTTGACGGACACATTCGGAGAGTTACAGATGAAGCCAAAATTATTAGACCTCCTGTGAACTTTCTTTCAAGTATTTATTAATAAATTAGTTATTAAAACTGTTATGTTTAAAATATGTTGGAAAAAAAACTTTTCCATTAACTAGCACTATTTAAAATGATTGATAATATTCAAATATTGTTGATATTATTATTACAATTGATAATAATATTTAAAAGCAAATAAAAATGTCACAAAAGGGCTAATAATAGAAATAAAAACTGAAAAAGTATGATAATAATTTTCAATATTACTTTTTCTTTATTTGATATTTCATATAAAAACTAAACGTTTGAAGTACCGAACATCTCTAATTCATTATTGGATGTAATCGGCTGAACAGTTGAAAGTGGTTTTATAATCAGGTGAGTGTTTCCCAGAGCCCCTTTCTAAAATAGCCAGCGGTGGATTTCTGAGCAGGCGAGCAGGAGGACACTCACAATGTCCTCATTCCTGAACCAGAGCCAGACCTGACGACACTGAAGAGTTAAGACCTGCCACACAAATACAGGTACAGAAATAAACTGTGAGCTCAATCTCTCAGGTGTTCCTGGACCCTGTGGTCACCTTGAGTGTCTGTCCCGTCCGTTATAGAGTGGTCAGTCAGAAAGACAGGGATCTGATCTCATACATGGAGTTATGGCATTCTACATGAGGCCAAACCCCAATGTTCAGTATTACAGTAATGTGCTTGTTAATTTGTGTTGCTCTAATTTATGTGTGTACACTACCTTTTAAAGCTTTGAGGTCAGTCCGTTTTTTTTTCCTTTCTGCAAAGGTGCATTAAATACATTCATAACATCACAATATCTTTCTATTTAAAGAAAATGCTGTTGTTTTAAACTTTTCTATTTAATTTAAGTCTTGAAATTGTGTTTATTTAAGTGGCACAACTGTTTTTAACACCATTTCTTGAACATCAAATCAGAATATTAGAACAATTTCTGAAGGATATGTGACACTGAATATTGGAATAATGCTGACCATTTTGCTTTGCAATCACAAAAACTTCATTTTTTAATAGGCACTTATTATGCTAATTATTATTTACTTGAATAAGTTGTTTGAATACTGATATACATTTACAATGTACACTACCAGACTAAAGTCTTGTCGTCGATCCCAGTTGTAAGAGCAACAAATAATAACTTGACTTCTAGTTGATCATTTGGAAAAGTGGCAGAAGGTAGATTTTTCTGATGAATCATCTGTTGAACTGCATCCCAATCATCACAAATACTGCAGAAGACCTATTGGAATCCACATGGACCCAAGATTCTCATAGAAATCAGTCAAGTTTGATGAAGGAAAAATCATGGTTTAGAGTTACATTCAGTATGGGGGCGTGCGAGAGATCTGCAGAGTGGATGGAAACATCAAAAGCCTGAGGTATCAAGACATTTGTGCTGCCTATTACATTACAAACCACAGGAGAGAGCAAATTCTTCAGCAGGATAGAGCATTCTTCAGCTTCCACATCAAAGTTCCTGAAAGCCAAGAAGTTCAAGGTGCTCCAGGATTGGCCAGCCTAGTCACCAGACATGAACATTATTGAGCATGTCTGGGGTAAGATGGAGGAGGCATTGAAGATGAATTCAAAGAATCTTGATGAACTCTTGGAGTCCTGCAAGAACGCTTTCTTTGCCGTTCCAGATGACTTTATTAATTTAAGTTATTTGAGTCATTGCAGAGATACATGGATGCAGTCCTCTAAGCTCATGGGCAGTAGCGGTGCAAGCTTTACTGGCGCTCTAGGCAAACGGTGGTCGTGCCGCCCTTTCGCGGACGAAAGTAAAGACCAGTGGGGGGAGGGGGCGAGGTGGTGTTGAGTATCCATGCCCCCTTGTAAGATATTGGCGTTCATGCCACCCTGTCATGGACTAAGGGAAGAAAGGGGGGGGGGGGGGGGGTTGAGTCTCCATGCTGCCCTTAGCTAGCCCTGGAAAGCGCTCACATTGCCCATGCCTAAATTCGCCACTGCTCATAGGAGTCAGACATAATATTCTTTTTCCACTGCACCATGACTTTATATGCTATACTGTACATTATTTCTGTTAAGTGACAAGACTTTTGTCTAGGCAAAGTCAGACCTTACTGTAATTTTTAAATAATTAAAAAAAATCAAGGCATGATCATATTTTATTTTGATAAAATAAGCATAATCTAGAGGACTTTGCCTTTCATACAGTATAAGCCACTTCTGATACCAAATGATCAACTACAAATCAAGTTATTATTTGTTGTTCCTAAAACTTGTATAGGCAACAAGACTTTTTCAGGTAGTGTACTGTATGTAAACTACAAGCCTAAACCTCCTTTTTTTGATCATCATGTGTCTCAAAACATGATATTCTAGATTTCCCTCTCATGTGACATCACAAGCCCCGGGCATGTTTTGGGATATTTCACGTGATAACAGTTAACTACAGAAATGTCTTTTTGTGTCTTTGATCATTTTTTGTACAGATGAATTCCATTAAATTAAATTCAGCTTTATTTCTATAGCGCTTTTACAGTGTAGATTGTGTCAAAGCAGCTTAACATAGAAGTTCAGAGTTACAGTTCAGTTTTCAGAGTTGAAGTTCAGTTTAGTTCAGTTCAGTGTGGTTAAATTTCACTGCTGAAAGTCCAAACACTGAATTCATCGATGGCCAGCTTCACGAGTCCCAAACCAAGCAAGCTAGTGGCAACAGTGGTGAGGAACAAAACTTCACCAATTGACGAAAGTTAAGGAAAAATAAAAAAAATAAAAAACAATTCTTGCTCAAATGCATCCATGAAAACATCTAAAAACATTGTATTATACAAGATAGGCCAGTAGTTGGTGATATCACTACTGTACACATCTGTGCACTTACTGTCCTGTAGTGCATCATTGTTATTTTGGTTGTCATGTACAATGTGCATGTACTGTCACAAGCCTATAGAACAACCATGTTGTAAATGACGGCACATTTTGAACAAAATCTGTTTTTTTACATGTAGGTAATATTTAATTATAGGCCTATTGTTTTCATTTTTGCATGTCAGGTGCACTAAACACCACTGTTGTGTAAATGAACATACAGAATGCATTAAAAGTTCTCAATTGTGCAAATGATGTCATGTAGCTGTCTAGTCTGTGGACTAACAATCTCAGTTTTTAGTTTATAATGTGATTTACCTTTATGTTGTTTAATAATCCTTCTTTATTCATTAAATCACAATTTCAACTGACGCACACACAAATGTTCTCCTCCCTTGTTAGAGTCTAGGCCTCTCTGTTTCACTTTCACACAGACTATAAGCCGTGCCAGCTTTAGGTGGACAAAAGCGTTTAAGGGGCTAAAGTTTAAGTACAAATGAAAATTTCAGGACAAGCAGATTAGTCTAATTTAGGATTTACAACTAAACATTATAATTGTTCATTTAATCCCTAGTGGAAAGTGCAGTTAATAGTTTCAATTCCAAAAGGGATTTGGGCCTATTTCTGCGTCAGTTCACTTTCAAGTGCTCAGTGAAGTGTTAAAGAAGTGCAGTCTTGGGTGCTACAGATCCCTCATTTGGAGCTGAACTGGCTACTTGGATTTGTTTTATATTGTGTGGTTTAAATGGCTTATTTACATTACAAGAGCCATTTAAAATTAGGGATGCAGCAATGTTTATAACAGGTATGACGCACTATTGTGTTATTAGATCTCGTGTGCATTGCTGCATTAATGAAGGAGATGGTTGCTCTTATCTGCAGTCATGCAACTGTTAACTATGTGATGTTTTGAAACAGGAATCCGCGCGATGTTTATACACAGCAGCACCCTTGCAAGCTCTACAGTCTTATCTGTAAACACGAGCTTGTGTATTCAGACACGCGCATCTCTCCAGACGATAAAGGCCTCGCAAATTGTGCCTGCAATCAGTGTGGATGCGCATGCTTGAGTGCATTGAAATATGCCACTTTAATAAGCAGTGTTATTTTTAGAAATACAACGATCATAACCAACTATCGGCTTTTGCAACTTCATGCCACGTGCAAAAAAAAAACAAACAAAAAAAAAAAAACACAACGTTTTATTTACTTCTTTAAAACCACGAAAAGTAAAAAAAAAATCAAGAACTATATAATAATGTTTTCAAATATGCTATATAATATAATCACTATAATTAATATATATAATAATTATTCGTAGCAGTGTTGCCTTGTTATTATCATTGATTCATTATTATTATTGATGATTTATTTATTCAAATCTCATAATTGAACAATATTATCATAGCTATTATTTGGACCAGCCGTTGTTATTAGCCTATATAGTAGTAGTAGTAGTAGTAGTAGTAGTAGTAGTAAAATGATTATATATATAATATTATATATATATATATATATATATATATTATATATTATATTATATATAATATTATATATATTATATATATATATATATAGTATGTTAGACAATAGCAATATATAGTATTGCTTTGACATGATACACAACTATGTTTACTAACAATTGTGTGGTCTCATTTCCTCATATCACGCATATTTATCTGTTCCTGAGCGTGAACTCCAGCATAATGAGGATGTTGCGTGTTGTCCAGCAGGTGAAAGCAGCGCGGCGCGTGTCTCCACTGACCAGCGAACTCAAGCTTCCCCGGGGCTCCGCTCTCTGAAAGCTTTACCCAATAAGAGCGGAGAGACTGCGGGCTGTCAACATTCCTATCGCCCCTCTCTCTCTCTCCCTCTCTCTCCCCCCGTCGCCCACCCCTTCGGTCTGCAGTTCGCACAGTTCATCGCCCCGGTTTATCTCGCGCAGTCTGCTATCAGCGCTCGCAGACTCCAATGGAAAAACGGAGAGGCGCGTGTTTCACAGCCCTGCCTGAACGCAAAACGTGGGGAGAACAAGTGGGAAAGTTGGCACTCTTTCTGATCAAATTGCACCTCACCGAGACTTCATCTGTTCCCAAGAGGAGGTGAAAAAAGAAAAGAAAGCGCTCTCTGAACCTGCCGTCTGGCTTGGATTATTTCTGCTGCGGTTGCCAGATCTCGGGGAATACTTTATATGGCACACGCTAATACCCGGGCAGATACATGATATCCGTCCGTGCATCGTTCGCACGGAGCTCTGCATCTAAAACCCAAACTTCAGCAGGTCCCCGCAGACCTAAAGGTCTACACCGGTTTCCGACACCACACAATCGTGTTTTCTTATCACCGCTGGAGGACACGCTCAACTATGTTTGGCTGCGGTGAAGTTCCTGGGTCGCCCCGGATTCTCGCCAGATCGAGCGCTGCTCCCGGAGGCACAGGATTAAGACATGTAATAAGAAACAGCTCAAGCTCATCGTACGGTCCCGCGTGCGTCTTCGCGGTTGTGTTGCGCGCTCCTGTTCCTTCTGCTCATCCTCACACCGCGCGTGGACTCGTCCTGGTGGTAAGTATAATCCAGCATCCCCGCGCGCCGCCGCTGGCGCACACCAAACCAGCTGATTTTATCTGCTTACTGAAACCGAGCTGCTGTCATTTGTTAGGCTGAACATTTGCAAATCTTTATTATTTGGATGAGTTGTGCATTATCATTTTTTCTTCCATTTTTGTTCAATGACAGTTGAACAATTATCCCAAGGTGTGTACAGTGCTCTTGAGACACATGGATGAGAAGTAATAAAATAGAGATGTATATTTGAAACATTTCTGCCTTTAAATGGTCGTTTTAAAACAATTTCTGTCAGTAATTTTAAGAGGGGGTTATGATGAGGATCGTCGTGCTGTCGGTTTGCTTGGCGCGCTTAGCAAAAACACAGTTAGCCAAACATAAACTAGCCTTTCTAAAATATGTTTTAAACAAAACTGCTTTATACAAATACAGCCTTGTCTTATGTAAATGTAAAAGTGGTAAACACTATTTTGTCTCTCTGGATCCTGACGGAAATTCATGGTTTATTTGTGGTTACCATAGCTTAAATACAAGAAACGTGTCATTTAGGTTTTATTTGTTGTAAAACCATGCTTAATTTTCATAAGCTTCTGTTTAGCATGGTCTGAATAACTTGTTTAACTTTTGTGGTTACTAAAACACTGTTTTTACTTTGAAATCATTGATGTAGTATATATACTTAGTTATATGTGAAAGAAAAGCGTATTCTTCTGAGACCCCCAACCTTTTGTTTTTATTTCTTTTGGGGAGGTTCAAACCCTAATTATGGGGTTCAGACCCCCCAAACTCCTCATAATTCACTCCCTGGTGGTGGGTAGACAGGGCTTGGGAAATGGCAGTCAACTCAAGTCTACTAAAATGAACACACACGTTACGCTTGGTGCAGGATCGCAGCTTCACCACAACCCTCACCAAGATATTGGCATTTAAAAAGCAATTATTGTAGAAACACACAAAGCATGCACTTCTCCCCCACAAAAATCATTTTAAATGCTCGAGAGAGGGATGGGGTTTTCCCCAGAGCTTGTGCTTATGTATAGTAACAGGCCCTGCACATCATTATATCAGAGTTATGGGTTGGGTTTTCATGGTGTGCTTGAGGTGTCGTGCCAGCCAATAACAGAGGAATAAATGAAATAACTGCAATATGTGTCAGGCCACCTCCTGCTTAAACACACACACATACACTCACACACTTAGCTGGTGACTACAGCACAACCGTGAATAAACCAGGCACATGCTCATTGCTCATATAGTTGAGCAGTTAAGTTTTATGTGTAATATAATATATTTATAGTAATATAAAGGTTAATGTAATGTATGTTTTTTGCTGATTATATCAAGTAAAAACTCAAAATCCCTGTAGTTCAGCACTCTGTGTTGCAGATCAGATATGCTCATTATTGCATTTACAACTGGCATTGTGGTCATTACTAACACCTAAGAAATCAGTTCAATGTTGAGTTTGATGTGCATGTAACTGGAATTAAAGAAGCCAGTGGAAAGTGAGTCCTTTGTCACTATCGTGGTGCAATAAGTCAGACTGACATTCCCAATGTGAGGCACTCATCAGTGCCAGAGAGAAAGGGATCTCATGCTCCCTCTTTTTCTCTCTCTGATCTGCCCATCCATCACTTTAAGCAGACAGAGCAGGAATCCTCTTAAGCTACTGGGCGGCCTGTTAGTGTCTCATACTAGTGAACTTATTTCTCTCTCTCTCTCTTTCTCTCTCATACATACACACACACACACACACAACACCACACACCACACTTATAGAATGGTGTATGTGTTTTCATTTGAAAGAGCATGTCCAAGTAAACTTTGTTTTTGGCAAAACTCACAAGTGGAATTAGATTCTTTACAAGAAATTGGTCACACCTTAAAGGAATCAATCAATCAGCAAGCCAGTCAGTCGGTCTGTCTGTACATTCGTCTGTCTTTTAAAATGAATACAACTTACATTAATACAAATTTAACTACTTTAATAAATAGCACATAAGAGTAGGGCTGAAATGGCATAATGCAATCTCGTTAATTATTTTACATATTGAATGATAATGATATATATTTCAATATCTTTTGTTAATGGTTCCAGATTTAAAAGAGTACCCCAACAATGACTAAAGCCATAAAAATAAAGGGTTCATTGAATAACAACATATTTTTGGACGATAAATTTTCGTTGGCTGAAAATTTGTTATTTTTCCAATATCAACACACTTTTAGATTCCCATTGTTGCACATTTCTGCTGTATAATTGGGTCTTAGATCAATATAGAGTAAAAAAGTTTAGAGCTTATCATCGTTATTGAAATACATTTTCTCGTGATTCGATATAATATCGTTTATCAGCCCAGCCCTCCACAAGAGATACATTTGTCATGTAATCAACCCTTCAGAAAAGCAGACTCGTTGAAACTTTAGCAGCTTGATTTAAAAGTTGTGGAAATGTCATGGATCCTCATAATATTGAGTTTATTTTTTCCATACTGAGGATTATTTTTTCCCAGCTTGCTGTTTTATCTAATTAATAGAAATCACAAAATGTGATAGAAGAAAAGACAAATGCGATAAAGAGGAAAGGAAATCAATTGGGAGCATGTTTCTCCCATTATTTGGGTAATAGAAGCAACAAATTACAGTTGTACATTCTTTACTCAGTCAAGCCTAACCACACACACACACACAGTGTAAATGAGAGCAGATTTTACTGTGTTTTTACAGCATGTGGTTGTGGTCCTGTGGATAATGATTTACTGCTGGTAAAGCCAATCTGCAGAACAACCACTGTATAAGACTGAGTCTCTGTGTGTCTTGTATTTATCACGTTTTCACACAATTATAGCAACACCAGTAAATTTTTACCTTGTGAGGACATCGTTTTGTCTGGGGAGAATGAATATTGTTTGAATTATAGCAATACAAGTAAACTTTTACCTTATGAGGACATCCTTTTGTGAGGGAAGAATGAATATTGTTTGAATTATAGCAATACAAATTAACTTTTACCTTATGGGGACATCCTTTTGTGAGGGAAGAATGAATATTGTTTGAATTATAGCAATCCAAATGAACTTTTGCCTTATGGGGACATCCTTTTGTGTCGGGAGAATGAATATTGTTTGGAATATAGCAATACAATTAAACTTTTGCCTTGTGCGGACATTGTTTTGTGTGGGGAGAATGAATATTGTTTGAATTATAGCAACACAAGTAAACTTTTAGCTTGTGGGGACATTGTTTTGTGTGGGGAGAATGAATATTGTTTGAATTATAGCAATACAAGTAAACTTTTAGCTTGTGGGGACATTGTTTTGTGTGAGGAGAATGAATATTGTTTGAATTATAGCAACACAAGTAAACTTTTACCTTGTGGGGACATTGTTTTGTGTGGGGAGAATGAATATTGTTTGAATTATAGCAACACAAGTAAACTTTTACCTTGTGGGGACATTGTTTTGTGTGGGGAGAATGAATATTGTTTGAATTATAGCAACACAAGTAAACTTTTAGCTTGTGGGGACATTGTTTTGTGTGGGGAGAATGAATACTGTTTGAATTATAGCAATACAAGTAAACTTTTAGCTTGTGGGGACATTGTTTTGTGTGAGGAGAATAAATATTGTTTGAATTATAGCAATACAAGTAAACTTTTAGCTTGTGGGGACATTGTTTTGTGTGGGGAGATTGAATATTGTTTGAATTGATAAGAATACAGATTGACTCATGTGAGAGTTGGGTTTTGGTGGTATGATATACAGTTTGTACAGTATAACAATGATTTCATTTATGTGAAGTATCTATAAAGATGTACAAGTTTGTGATTGTGTGTGTGTTAGTGTAACCAAACTGAAACTGTTAAAGCAAAGCACAGGGTCTGATCCATGTCTTATCGTTGCTGTATAGTCAAATGAGGCTCTGGAGGATAGGAACACTCACATTTAAAAAGCTTTTACACTCATACAATAGTTACTAAATCTTGTTGTATGACATTACTTGTACATTTGTGTTAAAGCTGTGAACTAGTTTGATTTCATGTAATTCTGTTGTGTGTATAAGAAAGATTTATATATGCCAGTCTTTGTTGGCCTAAAACAAACAGATAACGAGTATTACTGTATAATCAACACAGGCTCATTCTGAAAAGGAGCCTTATATACGTTTCTGGATATGTTTCGGATTGCTTTTTAAAACTGCAGTTGGGTTTAGGAAAGTGGGTGGGTGGTTCAATCTGTGCTTTGAAAACACTATTGGTTGGGTTTAGGGCTGCAGGAGGGTGGGTCAGTCGATCGATTGGTCAGTCAATCAGTCGACAGTGGCCTCTGGTGGATTTACGCGAGAAGAGCAGGTGTGAATGGCACTTGCAATATATATATATATATAAATTTGAGATCTCAAAAAGCATACAAAGCAGCCTCTGTTGGATTCGTGAAAACAAAAACTGCAAAACAACGTAGCTCCTGGGACATATATAGCGGTACGTTTTCAGAATGAGCCTGGTTTGATTATAATTACAGTAAAAAATATATATAGAGTAAAATAAGAGATATAATGAGCTGAATTGTATTAAAACTTGTTTGTCTGTTCTGTTTAGCTGATTGGATTAGATATTGATCATTGAAAACTCCAAAATAGTAATGTTTTTGTTAATTTACTCACCATCAGGTCATCCAGTTTACAGTGTATCCTGAAAGTATTCATAGCGCTTCACTTTTTCCACATCTTTTTCCACACAATAGCCCATAATGACAATGTGAAAAAAGATTTATTGAAATTGTTGCAAATTTATTACAAATAAAAAAGCAGAAAAGTCACATGTACATAAGTATACACAGCCTATGCTCAATACTTTGTTGGTGCACCTTTGGCAGCAATCACAGCCTCAAGTCTTTTTTAAAATGATGCCATAAGCATGGCACACCCGTCTTTAGGGATTTTTGCCATTCCTTTTTGCAGTACCTCTCAAGCTCTATCAGGTTGGATTTTATATATATATCAAAGCGACGGTGTACAGCCATTTTTAGATCTCTCCAGAGATGTTCAATAGGATTTAGGTCTGGGCTCTGGCTTGGCCACTCAAGGAAAATCACAGAGTTGTTGTGAAGCCACTCCATTGATATTTTGGGGGTGTGCTTTGGGTCATTGTCCATCTGGAAGATGAACCGTCTCCCCAGTCTGAGGTCAAGAGCACTCTGAAGCAGGTTTACATTCAGGATGTCTGTACATTGCTGCATTTATCTTTCTCTCTATCCTGACTAGTCCTCCAGTTCCTTCTGCTGAAAAACATCCCCACAGCAAATACCAGGTGGGGGTGGCTTCCGTCTGGCCAGTCTACCGTACAGGCCTGATTGGTGGATTGCTGCACAGATGGTTGTCCTTCTGTAAGGTTCTCCTCTCTCCACAGAAGAACGCTAGAGCTCAGACAGAGTGACCATTGATCACCTCCCTGACTAAGGCCCTTCTCCCCTGATCACTCAGTTTAGATGGCCGGCCAGCTCTAGGAAGAGTCCTGGTGGTTCCAAACATCTTTCACTTATGGATGATGGAGGCCACTGTGCTCATTGGAACTTTCAGAGCAGCAAAAATTGTTCTGTAACCTTCCCCAGCCTTGTGTCTCGAGACAATCCTGTCTCAGAGGTCTACAGATAATTCCTTTGTCCTCATGTTTGGTTTTTGCTTTGACATGCACTGTCAACCCTGGGAGCTTATATAGACAGGTGTATGTCTTTTCAAATCATGTCCAGTCAACTGAATTTACCACAGGTGAACTCCAATGAAGCTGCTGAAACATCTCAAGAATGATCAGTGGAAACAGAATGTACCTGAGCTTAATTTAAAGCTTCACGGCAAAGGCTGTGAATACTTATGTACATGTAATTTTCAGCTATTTTATTTTTAATAAATTTGCAACAATTTCCAACAATCTTTTTTGATATTAGCATTATGGGGTGTTGTGTGTAGAATTTTGAGGAAATAAATTAATTTAGTCCATTTTGGAATAAGTCTGTAACAAATAAATGTGGAAAAAGTGAAGCGCTATGAATACTTTCCGGATGCACTGTAGATGACTTTTTTTCAGTAAAACATTAACAAAGACTTTCAGCTAAATCTGTGGTCCTTTATGAATCATAAAATGCAATGAGCAGCATTTTTAGACTAAAACAGAATAAAACACATAAACACTCATGCAGCCAAAACAAAATTATGATCTTTGGCTCCTAATGGTTCATTGAGATCTGATGAAATAAAATGATCAGTGTGTGTAAATACTATTACTATTGTTATTTACAATATTATTACCTTTAATCCACAGCCTTGGGTGAGCAATCAATTTTGAAATCGCAGCAAACAATAATGGTGCTAATTCGTAATATCAAACTATTGCCTAAAAGTTTAAAAGTTTTACCTCTCAATACAATGCTATAGGCCCAAATCTGCCAATGCTGAACTTATTATGCATCTGCCTTCAAATAAATCATAAATAATGGCTGGTTTGTGAATGTCTGTTTATGACACATGTCAGTTTGCCAAACTTCCCTCCGAAATTCTCCAAATAAGTGGTAAGATTCTGGGAATTATTGAACTCAATCATCAGATTTTTTGGCATCAGACAATGCGTAATCACTGAATGTTTACTGATTCAGCACTTTCTCTACCATTTGGCAAAAAAATAAATAAATGACTGGAGCAATTCAGAACTTAAGTGCCTGTGCTTTTGTGCATTTCAGGTATATTGGAGCCCTTGGTGCACGTGTGATCTGTGACAATATTCCCGGGCTGGTGAATAAACAGAGACAGTTGTGTCAGAAATATCCAGACATCATGCAATCGATAGGAGGTGGTGCTAAAGAGTGGATTCGAGAGTGCCAGTATCAGTTTCGTCATCACCGCTGGAATTGCAGCGCCCTGGACAGAGACCATACTGTTTTTGGAAGAGTAATACAGCGCAGTGAGTATTAGAAATGTGTCTAGGCTTTGTGTTTTGGAGGCAGAAAAAGTCAAGTTATTATTGATAAATAAAAGTCTGTCATTATTAACCACCCTCAAGTTGCTTTAAACCTGCATGAGTGTCTTTCTTCAATTGGATAAAGACAACATTTTGGTAACAAACATTTGCTGGTGGACACTTAAAATAATGACTCAGAAGTCAATCAACTGGTTGCCAACATCCTGGAGATCTCTTTTGCAGAAGAAATATTATATATAATATATATATTATATATATATATATATATATATATATATATATATATATATATATATATATATATATATATATATATATATATATATATATATAAGGCCTGTGATAAAATATAGACCTTCAAATACAATTTTTGTAAGACTAAACGGATCGCTTTGAAATGAATAGTACTAAGAATGTGGTATAGTTGCTACTGGAAGAGTACAGCGAGAAGTGACAGAAGTAAAGTTTGGTTGTAGTAATGCTGTTATATAGGAGTGTTTGAGGTGTGAGGGAGACTTAATCCATGATGTTATGAATTCACACACCATCCCAGCAGACACAGGATGTCAACATGATGTCAGATTGTACCCCAACATCATGGGGATGTTCCATTTTGTGTGGAAGTGAAAATTGGGTTGACGTCAGAAACCAATGTCAAGCTGACATCAATGTCAAAAGTTCAACCTAAAATCTGTCAAATGTCAATATCTAATATTGCAGCTTGATGTTGTGCGGGCGTTACCACTATGACGTCTATCAGCATTGGATTTTGGTTGCCATACCTGAGGAATAAATGTCAGTATTTGACGTCAATATGACATTGGTTTAAGATGTTGGCTCGATGTTAGATTTTGCTCACTTTCCAACACAACCTAAAATCAACAAAATATCAACGTCATTTGACGTCGTCATTTGACATCAAAATAACATCGTCCTTAGACGCTGACTAGACATTGATTTTTGATCACCTGACGTCACAACCTAAATCTAACCTAATATTAACATCTTATGACATGTGCCTGCTGGGATTGTATGACCTCCTTCCCTGAATTTTTCAAAATGACTATGAATGCATACAGTACATTGATTATTAATTTGCCCAATCCTAACCCTCTTGATATGGAAGACTATAGCACCCTGTTTCCACCTGGTATTAGCATGCGTTTTCAGTGATCTGGTCACAACCGATCAAATGCATCATTTGAGTCCATTTGTCTTCAAGATCTGTCCTTCTTATTTTGGTAAGGGGCAGTTTCCCTTAGGGGATGTGTTCAGAGTGACACACGAGTATTATTGAATGAGCAAACACAGATTACACTGCTTAATTATGAGCAGGAAAGCAAGTCAATGAAAAGCATGGTGTCAATAACTTATCCAATCTGTTTTCTGAGAGAGAATATTTAGAGTTTAATGCAGTCTTAACAAGTTTTGGATCACAAACCTTTCAAATAAATGCAAAGCTGTAAAAATATCAAGGATGTACTTATTTTTTCATTTAAATTTAGTTATTAACATATACTGCATATGTTTAATATACTAATTTTGCCATGTTTCAGTTAATTATATTAGCAATCACTAAGAAAAACAAAGACATGTATTTGTTCAGAGGGATGTACACATTTATTATAGTAAATATTTTTTATTACATAATTTTTTTTATGAAACCATCAAAAATAAATAAATAAATGCTGCCTTGACAGTGATCTCACAGGCCTGTTTAACTTAGTCTTTATGATCTCTCTCTCTCTGCATTCACCATCAAAATATACTCATCTCATATGATAAATATGGTTTACCACAGTAAATCATTATGCATGAGAATAGTATAATGACATTTTAAGCAGCTATTTTCTTCGACATGTCTAGCGCTGTTTATCATCTTGGGATATTAATGAAAACGACCCATACCTCCAAGGAAAATCCAGCCACATTCACACAAATCCCTGGCCAGGTGTGATAAACAGACAAAAACCCACAGGATCGCTTAATTCAGCCCGAACCTGAAGTTTACTTAAGAAATCGGCACTGTAAATGTGCTTTCTGTTTGGCTTTCATACAACGTTCCGAAGATCCCTGTGCGAAAATATCACCCCTCTAGAATTCTCTATGCCTCTTTACCACATAAACAGGCATAGTGGATGTAAATGTTTGGAGAGATGATTCTGGCAGCCCGACAGACTTTTGCTGCACTGTGTGTATTCAGTTTATGAAATGGAATTAGAATCGGAGCATTTGCCAAGCGAAGATTCTCCTGTAAACAGCAAGTTAACTATTAAATAAAAATCTATTTTTCTTTAGAGAATATATTGCTGCATGAATGATGGAGCGATTCAGACACAGATATCCTCCAGATGTCATTGAACCACATTGAAACACATTTCATCTGCAACAGGAAACTCAAATCGACTTGAGTGCAACGTGAGAAGGACAACTTTACATGAAGATATGGGCAGGGGATCCTAAAATAAAAGAAAAAATAAATCAATCAGTTGAACTACTGTAGATTTTCAGTGGAAGTTCTTCATGCACATCAGCATTTTAATAACTTACACTTAAATGTTCTTTAAAAATAAAGAATTTTGATTATTTTCATTTATTTTGAAGGTATTTTCAACCTAAAAATTCAAATTGGTTGATAATGTATGTTCTTCAATGTCGCACAATAACTATTACTACTAATAATAAATTTTAGTAACATGTAACATGTTGTATTAGGGGCATACACTCAACGGCCACTTTATTAGGTACACCTTACTAGTACCGGATTGAACCCCTTTTTGCTTTCAGAACTGCCTTAACCCTTTGTGGCATATACTCAACAAGGGACTGGAAATATTCCTCTGGGATTTTGGTCCATATTTACATGATAGCATCATGCAGTTGCTGCAGATTTGTCGACTGCACATCCATGGTGCGATTCTCCCGTTCCACCACATCCCAAAGGTGCTCTATTGGATTTAGATCTGGTGACTGTGGAGGCCATTTGAGTACAGTGAACTCATTGTCATGTTCAAGAAACCAGTCTGAGATGATTCGTGCTTTATGACATGACGCATTATCCTGCTGGAAGTAGCCATCAGAAGATCATAAGGGATGATCATACATAATCAGCAACAATACTCAGGTAGGCTATGGTGTTGACATGATGTTCAATTGGTACTATTGGGCCCAAATTGTGCCGAGAAAATGTTCCCCACACCATTACACCACCACCAGCCTGAACCATTGATACAAGGCAGGATGGATCCATGCTTTTATGTTGTTCACACCAAATTCTGACACTACCATCTGAATGTCGCAGCAAAAATCAAGACTCATCAGACCAGGCACCGTTTTTCCGATCTTCCATTGTCCAATTTTGGTGAGCCTGTGCAAATTGTAGCCTCCGTTTCCTGTTCTTATCTGACAAGAGTGGCACCCGGCAAGAGTAGCCCATCTGCCTCAAGGTTCAACGTGATGTGAATTCAGAGATGCTCTTCTTCAAACCTCAGTTGTAACGAGTGGTTATTTGAACTACTGCTGCCTTTCTATCAGCTCTAACCAGTCTGGCCATTCTCTTCTGACCTCTGGCATCAACAAGGCATTTGCACCCACAGAACTGTCGCTCACTAGTATTTTCTCTTTTTTGGACCATTTCTTTGTAAACCCTAAAAATGGTTGTGCATGAAAATCCTAGTAGATCAACAGCTCTGAAATACTCATTTAGCTTGTCTGGCACCAACAACCATGCTATATTCACAGTCACTTAAATCCCTTTTCTTCCCCATTCTGATGCTCGGTTTGAACTGCACCAGATCGTCTTGATCATGTCTACATGCCTAAATATATTGAGTTGCTGCCATGTGATTGGCTGATTAGAAAATTGCATTAACAAGCAGTTGGACAGGTGTACCTAATAAAGTTGCCGGTGAGTGTACTTTATTGTATCTTTTCTTAGTCATTCAAAGGTTCGGAGTCAGTAAGATGTTTAATGTTTTTGTAAAAAAAAGCAATAATTTGATGAAAAAATTCACTACTGGAAATATTGAAATGTGAAATATTATTACAAAATTAAAGAATTTTTTTTTTGAAATAGCAATTTTAAAAATGTAATTTGGTGTCACATAATCCTTTAGAAATCATGAGAATGTTTATCACATGACATGTAAAACTGTAAATGTCTTTGCCAGTTTTGATCAATATATTGTTAAAACCATGACTAAGAATATCTTAAAACAGTTTAATACACAAATATAGAATACTGAAATATTGTTCTTATTAATAAAAATCTAAAAATTTTAAATAGCAGTTTTTAAATAGTTTTAAATTTAAATCTAAATAAGAGTGTATAAACGTGATTATAAAAAGTGTAATAAATAAATCATAAATAATATATATTTCTTACATAAACTTGTATTGAGAATGTTTAAAGTCTTTTGCATTAGACAACAATAATATACATTTTGTTAATCACACACTTTTAGTAAAATCACAAAACTGTAAAAAAAAAATACATTCCTTGTAACTCTACATCATTTACACTAAGGTATTTTTCTTACATTCAGCAGCCTAAATAAAGGAATCATCATGAGTGACATTAGTCTAAACATGTAGAACGCTTAGAAATAGTAGGTTAAGGTTTGAAAATATCTGTGGCAGTTCACTATCAGATGGGTAGCCTTCAAACAATTTATCCAAGCAGAGAATGGGCCACCCTGGAGGGATTAGGCCTGTACTAATATTTAAACCAAACACTCAGGGTCCAGTCTCACCCCTATAGCTGGGAAGAAATGTGAAGTTCTGTTGTGGGAATATATAAGATCAGAGGGTAAGTTAAGCTAATTAAGGATCTAAATGTGTTTGTTGTGGCTTCATGATTGTTGTTTTTTCAGGTAGTCGTGAGGCGGCGTTCGTATATGCGATCTCCTCGGCTGGAGTGGTTTTCGCTATTACCCGTGCCTGCAGTCAAGGGGAGCTGAAGGCCTGTAACTGTGACCCACAGAAACGTGGACGAGCCAGTGACGAACGAGGAGAGTTTGACTGGGGCGGCTGTAGTGACAACATCAACTATGGGATAAAGTTCGCCAAAGCCTTCATAGATGCAAAAGAGCGAACCGTGAAAGACGCACGAGCACTCATGAACCTTCATAACAACCGATGTGGAAGAATGGTAAGAACAAAGGTTATATGACATATTCAAGCTGATTTAAGTAATGCTGAATATACAGTAGTCAACATTTGAAGTGGATCAAAACATTTTATTAAAATTGTTCTGAAACTATTGAACAACATCTATTCTTGTCTTAAAACAATTTTGAAAAACTGTATTGATCCACTTCAAATGTTGAATACTGTATATTTAAGTGTACTTCATGAAGTAGTATACTAACATCTGATCATGAGTGTAAATGTTACTTTTACCTGAAAGAGAATGTTGAGTAGGGGGTGGGGCTTTTTTTGCACATTATTCTCTTATAGCAAACTAACAGTAAGAGGGGTGTGGTTAGGAATAGTATGAAGGATGCTGTCAAATTGACAGTGAGGAGAACCGCCACTCCAAACATGGAAATAAAGGGTCAGACTTTGGTTGAAGATTACCAAAACAAACATTTTTTCAGTGGATTAACAAGCACAGGTTTGATTTCACTCGGACAGTAGTGAGCAGTATGCATACTTTTTGTATGTCTAATGTTGAAAATGCATAATGTTTCATCTTATCACTTTCAGTTTGAATTTTCCATTGGAATTTCCATATTTTCAATTCAAAATGACAAAATGTGAATTTTATTGCAAAACTGTAGGGTAACACTTCAATTTAAGAAACAATTCACATTTAAAACTGGCTTATTACCTGTCTATTATTAAGATATTAACTGTTTATTAATAAAGCATAATTTAAATTTATATCCCTAATCCTACACAATACCTAAACCCAATTACTAACAATCAATAGGCAGCTAATGAGTAGTCTACTGAGCTATTGTAAAAGTCTAAGTTAATGGTTTGTTAATGATTCATTAATAACGTGAATTGTACATGGAAAAAAAAATTAAATTAACTGTGACCCATGAGCCCCTCTGCTCAATGGCCATCTCAATCATTCATTGACAGGTGCAGTTAAAATACTGCCTAAAATCAGTCTAAAATGTGCAGTAAATGTCCTTTTTGTCATCCTAAAAACAGAGCTGCATAATGGAGCGTGGAACAGCAGTGCAATCATTTTACATTTTAGAGGGAATAATTCTGCTGTTTCAAATTATTAGGAGACCCTGGTATAAAAACCAGTTACAAGTAGAATTTGAGCTTAAACCTCACTAAATTCTCACAAAGAATGTAGCCCCTGTTACAACTAAACAACATTATTTTGGCATATAAATGCTGACATACCACCCATAAATATAACACTAACATTGTTCTATGATATTCCATTCCTGTAAAAATCCTGTTTACATTCTGCGGCCATTTTTGGCCACATGGAATCTGTTCATATAATTACTACTAGGGCTGTTTTGTTCTGTTTCTCTGTTTTACAGGCTGTAAAGCGCTTTATGAAGCTGGAGTGTAAATGTCATGGAGTCAGTGGCTCGTGCACCCTCAGAACTTGCTGGTTGGCAATGTCAGATTTTCGTAAAACAGGAGATTACCTTCGCAAGAAATACAACGGAGCCATCGAGGTTACCATGAACCAAGACGGGACAGGATTTACAGTAGCCAATAAAGACTTTAGGAAAGCCACAAAAAACGACCTGGTGTATTTTGAAAACTCACCTGATTACTGTCTCATGGATAAAACTGCAGGTAAGCAAGAAAAAATACTCATGAACTAAATGTTCTTTGTTAAAAGCTTTCCAAAATCTGTTGAGCTGCCTCATTGGCTTACTAAACAGCTAGCATTAATTAGGGGGTAATATTTAATTAATTAATTAATTTGTTTGTTTATTTATTTATTTATTTATTTGTTATAGATTTAATTAATTAATTTATTTATTTACTTATTTACTTTTTATTTATTTATTTGTTATAGATTGAATTTATTTACTTATTTATTTACTTATTTACTTTTTATTTATTTATTTATTATATGCATTAAGTTAATGTAATGCTACTGGCAGTATAACTTAAAAGTAAAAAAAAAATTATTCATTTTTTTAAGCAACAAAACAACAAAATATATTACACTTAGGTCTGGCTGATATTTGCTGCACAAAGCCTGAATATGAATCTGTTTAGTTTAAATTGATTGTATTTTATTACTCAGGCTTAAAAGGTTTAGAACAAACCAAACTCTGATGTTTGAATAGCATCAGTACAGTGTTGATACTGACTCATTTAGTAATAATGCAATTAGCACTAACCAATACTGTGACTCGTGCTGTAATCAAGAATTATAATATATACTGGATACATGAAATATAATATTACATTAACATTATATATACTGGATGCTGGTAAAAACCAAGAAATCCACATATGCAAAGAAAACAAAACTAATTTGTTTACAAATGAAGTTATGTGTAATAAAATGAAATGACACAGGAAAAAAGTATTGAACACATGAAGAAGAGAGGTGTAGAAAGACAGTAGCCCAGCAGTTGTCATTGTAAATTAATATTCACTACTTTAATCCAACATCTACATTATCAGGATGATAAAGATGAAACCAGGGTGGAGATTTCAGGATGACAATTATTCAAAACACAGACAAGGAACTCTCAAATGGTTTCAGAGAAAGAAAATCAAGCTGTAGAATGGCCCAGCCAATTACCTGACTTGAATCCGATAGAAAATACATATTAAACATCAGATTTAATGAATGAGTGCCACAGAACCATCAAGACATTTACACTCTGTTGAGGTTTGTGGAAAAAAATCACACCTGAGCATTGCATGGGACTTCATTCTCCATATGAAAGGCATCTTAAGCTGCCATCACCAAAAAGCCTTTTATTCATTCATTCATTCATTCATTCGTTCGTTCGTTCATTTTCTTTTCGACTTAGTCCCTTTATTAGTCTGGGGTCGCCACAGCGGAATGAACCGCCAACTTATCCAGCAAATGTTTTACGCAGCGGATGCCCTTCCAGCCGCAACCCATCACTGGGAAAAAAGCCTTTTATATAAAGTATTAAATACGTTTAAGTAGTTCAGTACTTTCTCCTTGTGTCATTCCATTGTTATTTATTTATTTATTTAAGTTAATGTAATGCTACACACAGTAGAAATTAAAAGAACAATTCTTTTTTTTATTAATTTCTTACTAAGCAACAAAACAACAAAATATATCACACTTTGGTCTGGCTGGCATTTGCTACACAAAGCCTGAATATGAGTCTGTTTAGTTTAAATTGGTTGTATTTCATTACTTAGGCTTAAAAGGTTTAGAACAAACCAAACTCTGATGTTTGAATAGCATCAGTACAGTGTTGATACTGACTCATTTAGTAATAATGCTATTAACACTAACCAATACTGTGACTCATGTATTACTAATGATGCAAACAGTTAAGTTTGCTACTGACTCACTCAGTGTTAACAAAGTTAACGTCAACGTTGGATTTTTTCGTAGATTTCTCAGAATGAAAAGGTTTTACCAGACAGTCTGAAAGCAGGAAGTGCTCAGTCGTCCTGATGAAGAAATGCATGATCAATTCCTTGAAAAATCCTGTTTATGAAAGGCTTTAAAGTGTTTAATTTATCAGGACTAATAGACTGGCTACTGAGTCACCTGTTACAGTCCTCAGAGGATTCTCACTTTTAAGATTTTGAGATGAAGAGGAAGACAGGAGTCAGTAACTGAGGTAAATTAACTCTCACACCTGCCCTGCTCTAAACTAAACTACAAACCTTAAGGGTAAAAAGGGCAATAGAGGCTTTGACGGGGTCAAAAGAGGTGGGATAGGATTTTTTTTGCTCCGTTAATCCTTGATGCTCTCACACACCTTTGTATGTGTCTGAAACAAATTGTCCAATATTTGTTTATTTTTTTAAATATAAACAAATTCTTTTTTAAACATTTGATTTTAATTTAACTTTAGCATTTATTTATTTATTATTTCTGAGATTTTTTTGCATGATGAGAGCGTGATATGCTTGGATGTGCTGTTAGACTAAGCAGAAGACATGCAGATGAATGTTTTTGTCATGGAGTCTTATTTAGTTCAAATGCTTTAACCCAAGAACACATTCTGTGTGAAAGCCCCCTAAGAAACTAGTTTTACTGGACTCAAAAGTAGCTTAAAGTACTTTGTTCTGTCTACACAATATTAACATATGTTTGGCATAGTCTGTTTGTTGTAAGGTGTTGTGGTGTTGAAAATTTTTAAATGAAGGTTTCCATTAAGATGCAAAAATCAGTCATAAATGACATTGTAGACAACAGCGTCACATCTCAGGTGATTTAGAATGTCCTGAGCAGAAAGAGTAGAATGTCTAGTGCATTTTTCATCAATGGGAGATTTGACCAACAGGAGCACAGAAACTTTTCTGTTAACAGCGTTCAAGTAAGGCAAAATTCTAAAAGAGAATTGTATGCTACACTCAAGTTTGTTCAAACTACTTATTTAAAATGAGCTGAAACAACTCAATTCTTGAGGGTTTTTGGGACAACTTGATTGTTTTCTATCTTAAATTTGTAAAAAAAACTATTAAGTTAACTATTTATTTAATGTTGCCCCAACACAAATTGATTGTGTGGAACCAAGCATTTTTTAAAGTGTACTACACTCTCAGAAATGTAGGTACAAAAGCTGTGACTGGGTCAGTACCTGTACTTGTTTGTAAAAAAAAGAGCTTTTGCTGCTCATTCAAACTACTCATTTAAAATGAACTCAAATAACAAAATTCTTGCAATTTTTCTGGGATAACTTGATTGTTTTATGTTCAATCCACTTAAATGTGTTACGCTAATGTAATTGATTTGTGTTAGGACATGAATTATTTGTGTAGAACACTGCATTTTGGTACTCGTAATGCACACATTAGTAACTAAAAGAACATTTACAAAGGAATGTTTTTACTCTTAAATCTAGGACTGTAGGTGAAATTATTCAACGGAGGAATAGTGTTGATTTTTGACAGCACAAAACATGGTGCTTTATTAGCCATAGCTTGTTTACATAATTTATTTTTTGTAGAAATTGCCAATTCTGCCTTCTCTATAACTTCCCTTATGTCTTTAAAGATGGAAAACAACATTTAGTTTGACGACACAACAAGAATTATTGATTCATGATCTGACACAGAGTCTATTGTTACAAACAAAAATGTTGTTTAATCTGAACTAAGACTAATTAGTTGATCAATATAATATATTTCTACTGTAAATGTATCTTATTATGCTTGCACTCTTGCAGAGCATTGTCTTGGAAGTCTGTGAAGAATAAATAATAACTATAAAGATATATATAGCGATAACTAAATTATGGTCCACGACAACATATTGCTGTTGATTGTAAGTTTGCTTTCAATCAGCACTTGAAATACTCAAGCTCTTAAAAGCAGGATGGACTTTTTGATTTAGTGTCTAATTCGTATGAATTTGTATGATCTTATTCGTACAATTTAGTATGATTTGCTTATCCCCCAATGATGGTTGGGTTGAGTATCATGCCTCCTTTTTAAAATTGTTAATTTTCGTATGACGGAGCTCGTACAAGTTCATACGAATTAGCTACTGAACTGACAAAATAGTTACGTTTCTTCATGAAGTCAGGCTGAACAAATCGAGCTAAAATGATTCCAGTGATATTGTTTCCTTGTGTTTTTATCAATATAGTTGTGGTGCAAATTTGTATAATTTGTAATGGTTTTTAAATGATTTCTTTGGCATCAGCAGTTGTGGTCTGTGATGTGAACTGGCCTGCAGCTCATGCGTCAGTGTGTGATGGCTTGAGTGTGTGTTTGGGTCAGACAGACAGCTCACAGCTCAGTGATTTCAGAGGGTCAATGCGCTTACCCCCTAACCAGCACCAGCAGCACCACCACCCCACTGGAATTTGCACCCCAAGGATACAACAGGCTCATTTTTCAAATCCTATTCTTTCAAAGCTGCCAGCACAACCATCACTCTCTGGTTCTCATGCCGCAGGCAGGCGGAGATTTTTCTTAACAGATAGACCATTAACTGTCCACTGTGTTAACCTTGCGAAACAACAACATACAGACAGACTCCAAAACACCAAGCTGATTATTTATGGTTGGTCTTACTTTCCTTGTTACTTTGGGTTTTAAGACAGTTTTGAAACAAACTATTTTAGAAGAATTATAATATATACTGGATACATGAAATATAATATAACATTAACATTATAATATACTGGATGCTGGTAACAACCAAAGAAATCCATATATGCAAAGAAAACAAAACTAATTACTTTACAAATGAAGTTATGTGTAATAAAATGAAATGACACAGGGGAAAAGTTTAAAACAATTGAAGAAAGGGAGGTGTAGAAAGGCAATGAAAGCCTAGTCAGCAGCTGAAATAGTTGTTCAGTTGTTCAGCAGCCCTCTGCTCTTTGTCTTTGTAAATTCATATTCACTGTTTTAGTGCAACATCTACATTATCAGAAATGATGATGATACCAGGGTGGAGATTTCAGCAAGACAATGATCTAAAACTCAGACAAGGAAACTCTCAAATGGTTTCAGAGAAAGAAAATTAAGCTGTAGAATGGCCCAGCCAATTACCTGACTTGAATCCAATAGAAAATACAAATTAAAGATCAGATTTCATAGATGAGACCCACAGAACCATCAAGACATTTACACTCTGTTGAAGTCTGTAAGAAACTCACACCTGAGCATTGCATGTGACTTCATGTGATGTGATGACTTCGTGCTGACTAATGATTAAAATGTAAAGCTTGAATTAAAGCTAAATTTAATGATGAATTCAAAAGGATTTTATCAAAACGTTTATATTAATAGTACTGGTACATGAACAAAAGGGCTATAAAATATTTAGCAAACACTTTAAACATGAATCTACTGCATTAATGTAAACTAAACATTAATTTAATCAAATTAAATACACAATCAGTTATCTGCCACTGCCAGGGCATTTAGTAATAATAATTAAGTGATCATTATGTCAGTGGTTTTCAATTCCTGTCCTTGCAACCTATGACAGCTTCATGCATGAACTGTGTTCTGATTGACAGCTGCTTGTACTGTATCTGAACACAGTACATCTTTATTTCACACGATTAATCACAGATTTGTACAGTACTACTGGCTACCAAGTGTGACATACTACAATGTTACTTACCGTAGGTAAATTTAAAAAATATACGTTGCCTGTAAAAACACAATTAAAATTCTGTGTGAAATCAAAATTTACATTGTATAATTTTGCTCACATTGTTATTCTTTAAGTGAATACTGAATCCGTGCAATTTTATCTGCTGAATTTTTCAGGGGGTTTCTGGACCATTTGCCTCTGCCTTGACAGAATAGGGCTGTTGACGTCATCCTAAGGGCTTCAATAGAAACTGCATATGAATACACCCTCCTACCGTTTGCTATGCTTGTTGCAATATTTAATTTCAGTTGGAAGTACATCAACATACTGAAATAAAAGCTCACACAGACTTTATTGTCATACTTTGCACAATGATTTGTCACTGAATTACAGTAAACATTCAACTTCAAACAATACCTTCAAACTTTACGAACAAACTATCATAACAGTGTAATTTCAATGTCCTCTTCTGTGAGCATGATAACAGTGAATTACATAAACTGCAAAAGCATCCAAATCACTTTTGATTAGATGTTTTATTAAATTTACTCGCCTCATTTTTATTATGTGTTTATTTTGTTATTTAGGTGAGGCAGCGTGCTTTGGAGTGTTGCTTGCTGTAGTTCACTTAACAGCCACCAGTGTCGCTAATAGCAAATGTTTCTAAATTCTACATATAACCATGTTTAAACAACTGATGCCAGTACTTTACTTTCACTGTAAAAATTAAGCCAGTACAACAAATAAAAACATAATCTTTATTTCCTTTCACTTTATCTTGTTTACTCAACTTTTAAAAAACATCAGCTGCACTGACCTACAATTATTTGTCAGTAATACAAAAAACATTTAGTTGGGTTAACGTAAGATTATTAGTTTTCTGGAGAGGTGAACTACTCTGTAACAAAACTTTTTACGTTTTTTTTTTTGTCGGCAGAACTGAAAGGCCTAAAGTTGAGTGAACAGGAAAAAAATCCATAATCCTTATTTCCTTTAGTTTTTTCTCATGTACTCAACATTTGAAAACATCAGTTACACTGACCTGTCAGTAAGTTGAGTGAACAAAAAAAGTCTTTTGGAAATTAGTGCTATGAAATAATACATTATCAGAACAAACAAACATAGTTCAATTGAAAAAAATAACTAAAACCGACAAACATTAACAAAACATGTATTAGACACAGCATTAGAAACAGGACAGGAGGCAAAACAACAATAATGGTAGACAAGACAAGGATCAAAACATGGCAGGACAAAAAGGGAAAAATGCTTGGTTACACTTTATTTTGATGGTCTGTTTGTTGAATTTAAGTTACATTGCATCTACATGGCAACTAATTCTCATTTGATTATAAGTAGACTGTTAGGTTGGGGTTGGGGTTAGTGTAAGTTGACATGTACTTGCAAAGTTCCTTATTGTCAGGTAAATGTCTGTTGAAGGAGCAGTATCAATAGATATTAAGCAGACACTATACTAATACTCAAATGGACCATCAAAATAAAGTGTTACCAAATGCTTTGTAATGCTTTACATGGAAACACAAGCAAAAAGTCTGTGTGAATGAGGGGTCTTTATAGTCCTAGTAATCAGTCCATCATGAGCTTCCAGCTGTGTATGTGTGATCAGGAGGAACTATAAGCTGGTTCCTCCATTTGAATAAAGCTGTGGTCACACTAGAGTTTGTGAGTGCGAAATTCTGTTGTATGGTGCTGCAAAAAGGGGTGGGATTAAACAAGATGATTAGACATTAAAAAAAGCGAGTGATTGGTCCATGTTTTAAATTCCTGTCCAGAAAGGTCATGTTTTGATCTTCGATTGGTCTCACGCAATCATGTGATATGATTTTGCAGGTCAGAGTTCACCAATGTTGAATTTTCTAACGCAGCGAACTGCAAAACTTGTCGCCCGAGCATGCGTTTCTGGTTTGACGCATTCACGAGCGTATAAATGGAAGTCTATTGGGAGAAAAGTGCAGTGTTACCGCAGCTTTATTATTATTAATTATTACAGGATTTAAGTGAGTTGATCATAAAAATTAAATATCAAATACGTTTGATTTCTCATTTGAAAATCATTTTGATTTATTATTTAAGCGTTTGATTTATCATTTGGGTAGTTGTTTAGAAACTTCCATTTATTATTTGATCTTTTTAGGCATTTGAATTTTCATTTGAATTTTTTTAGGGAAAAAAACTTCCATACACACACACACACACACACACACATATATATATATATATATATATATATATATATATATATATATATATACACACATACAAAACGGTTAAATACAAATTAGTAGTCCACATGTGCTAAGCATTTTTTAAGGGTGAACTAGGTAAATGTGAAATGAAAATTCAGGTTAAAAGTCTTTCTGCAGCTGTGCTATTATTGGTGTCACTATTATTTGTTAGGGTTAGAAATACTGGAGCCTTTATTTTTTCAAGTGAGGAGGTCTGAGATTAACTCAACTTAAAGTAAATAGGTTGGCAGATGCTTTTTGGGTGAACTTGCAAAGCTTTGCTCACAAAACTAATCTTTTTAACTTAATGATTTTTTTACTGTGTTTAATTCTGTATTTGTTCATTTATTAAGCAGTAATCACTTCCGTTCTGTGCTATCCAGGTTCATTGGGCACTGCTGGTCGGGTCTGTAACAAGACGTCCCGAGGGACGGACGGCTGTGAGGTCATGTGTTGCGGGCGAGGCTATGACACCACACGCTCAAAACGCATCACCAAGTGCGAGTGCAAGTTTAAGTGGTGTTGCACTGTGGAGTGCAAAGACTGCGAGGAGGCTGTCGACATTCACACCTGCAAAGCTCCGAAACGTGCGGAATGGTTGGACCAGACCTGAGAAACGCCCACTTCCTGTCGATCCTCAGGATTTTGTCCATGGCATTCTGGGATATGAAGTCCATCCCTTGCGAGTTTTCCACCCTGCTCCCCCCCTAAAAAATCCCTCTTTTTTGTTGCATGGCTTTATTTGAACTTATTTTGTGAAAGCACTACAACTGAAATCTATGAGCGCCTTGCACACTTGGCCTGATATGCCAGATTTATTGTTCTCTCTTTCTTTTTTGTTTTAAATTAGTCGAAGGGTGGTAAAAGTTGGGGATTCAATAACAACCTGTGCTGTAAAATGTTGGTATATTTTTGTTGTTGTCGTTGTTTCGTTTTGACGTGAGAATTTTGTTCTGTGAGTGTTGTTTCGTGACAAAAGGTGTGCTGCTTTTTAAAGAATATTTTAAACTGACTCTGAGCCTATCAGATATTATCATGGCTAATAGCTGAATATGTACATCACATGTTATTGAAAACACAAATCGTGTACTTAACATACACCACGAGCTCATACTGGACAGTATTTTACTCGGACTATCGGTACCGAATATTACAGAACGAACGAATCAGAACGAGGCTGGTCAGGGGCACTCAAGAGGACAATATGGATGACAGCTATGTGGGCTGCTCACTCCACATGGAGCTCTACCAGAGAGGCGCTTGGAAGGGTTTGATGTAATATTAATAATATAAATGAGCATGCACTAAGGACATTAGCTAACAGTTGAGCGAAAATGACATGTTATTGTAAAACTCATCATTGCCTGTGTAAACATGAAGAATGGTGTTAACAGCTGTGGCTGGTAGAGGTGTAAGCTCTCTTTAGCTCTCCTATGCTGTGGTACTTGTTAACTGTGTTATTATTTTTTCAGCAGAAGTTCATATAAAGACTTTAAAAAAGATGTAAAGGATCTTTAATTTTGCTATCAACAACAGGCTCTGCTGCCAGTTTTCTTTTGGATATATACGCTAGGGATGCACGATATGGATTTTTGGCCGATATCGATAACTGATAACTCTTAAGATTTGGAGGCCGATAACTGATATATTATAGCCGATATATATTTTTAAAATGTTATATTTTTATACAGTGAACAACTGATTTTATTTTAAAAACTTCATAAAAGTTTTAACTGATCTTAGAAGGTGATTGCAAGTTGATTATATAGACCTATATTCACGATTTCACATAACGATTGATGACCAACTAAACTTCTCTGACCACATTTCTAGAACTGCTCGATCTTGCAGATTCGCACTAACATCAGAAAGGTCCGACCCTTCCTATCTGAACATGCAGCTCAACTTATTGTTTAAGCTCTTGTTCTCTCCAAACTGGATTATTGCAACTCTATCAAACCTCTTCAGCTGCTTCAGAACGCAGCAGCACGAGTGGTCTTTGATGAACCCAAAAGAGCTCATGTCACTCCGCTACTCACCCATTTGCACTGGCTGCCAGTCGCATCAAATTCAAAGCTCTGATGTTTACAAAGCGACCTCTGGCTTTGCTCCTTCTTATCAGCTCTCATTTCTGCAGATGTATGTGCCCTCCAGAAACTTGCGTTCTGTGAATGAGCGTCGCCTCGTTGTTCCATCCCTAAGAGGGAAGAAATCACTTTCCCGAACTCTCGCATTCAATCTGCCCAGTTGGTGGAATGAACTCTCTAACTACATCAGAATGGCAGAGTCACTTGCTGTCTTCAAGAAACGACTAAAAACTCAACAATTTAGTCTCCACTTTCCTTCCTAATCTGCAATTGCCTCTCTGGCTATACCACTAACTGTACTCTCTCTCAAAAAAAAAAAAAAAAAAAAAAATTACATTACTAATGCTTTGCTTTGTAGACTTTACACACCTGAAACTTGTCTATAGCACTTATTCACTGTTGCTCTTATAGTTGTGTAAATTGCTTCCTTGTCCTCATTTGTAAGTCGCCTTGGATAAAAGCGTCTGCTAAATGACTAAATGTAAATGTAAATGTAAATCAGCATGCCAAAAATAAATTATTTCCTTTTCTTTGCATAGCAAATTAACACGCAACTAGACTGTTGCATAAAATAATGGGTTAAATTACAAAATGGGATTTAATTAACAAACGAGTTAAAGAAATATATTTTAAGCAGAACTTAAATGAAAGAACTAAGAACTAAAACAAGCTTAAATGTTCTTGAATAAAACATGTTACAGTAATGTACTTCTGTACAAATATGTAATGTCTAAAAAAGCATTTTGAGAGATGTTTTGACAGTTCAGAGCCACCGTACAAGCGAAAAGCTAAATACAGATAGTATTACTCTTAAAAATATGGCGTAAATTCATCCCATTTGGCGTTTTAGATTGTTTTAAACACATGTAGGTGCTGCTTGTCAATCAGACAACGCTTCTATGTTTGTTCATGCTGTCAATTGTGGGAAAAATGATCGATAAACGGTTTATGACAAACCGATGTGAGTTTGAAACTTTAACTGCAGGCGCTGTGTGATGTGCTTTTTTTCACATGTAATAATTTTCCCGTTCGAGATTTAAACCAAAATACACAACGACACTCTATCAAACACTACTGAGTACTTACTGACTACTTACTGAGTTATTATCGCACAGCAATACCACACAAGAAACAATGTGAGGAAAGCTCTGTTACAGTGCACTGAGCAAGTTCGACACATATGCGCGAGGCAGGCAGTTCTATACAAATAACAATTTGGTCGCAGATATATCCCTAATATACGCATATCACAGCACATCACAGGACATCACTAGTGTCCCACAAGAAATAACTAGTAGCTTGCAGGACATGGCTAGTCTCTCACAGGGCATCACTAGTCTCTAACAAATCATTACTAGTCTCTCAAGGACACAGTTAATCCCTCACTAGTCTCTCACAGAACATAACTTTTCTCTTACAGCACGTGACTAGTCTCTCACAGGACATCAATACTCTTTTGTAGAACATTACTAGTCTCCCACAGACTTACGCTAGTCTTTTATAGTCTCTGACAAGATATAACTTGTCTCTCACAAGGCATCACTAGTGTCTCACAGGAAATGACTAGTCTCTCAGAGCACATCCCCGGACATCACTAGTCTCTCACAAACATCATTAAGCTCTCACACTGCCCTGTTGTTGATCGTGATCAGCTCTTCTTCGGTTTCTTCCACACTTCATGACTGTACTCACAGTCTCAGAAATAAAGGTGCAAAAACTGTCACCTTTTCAAAAGGAACACTTTTGTATCTTACAGGTGCACACTGGTACTTTAATACACTTTTGTTCATTTAAAGTATTATGAGGTGCATGAGTATTATGAATGTGGACCTGCACGGTACAAACGTGTACCTTTTGAAATGGTATCGCCCCAGTTCTACCTTATTTTCTGAGAGTGCAGATTCTTAAACATTTTAGAAATTTTTTACAATTTTTTTTCAATCTGGTTTAGTTCAGGACTCTGGGCTGGACATTTCATGAATTCTGTGTTTTCATCTTCAAGGAATTGCTTTATCTGTTTTGCTGTGTGATGGACAAGGCTTATTGTTCTGCAATAAAATTGCTATCTGATTTGGGCACTGAATGCAGAAAAGGAGGTGCATGTTATAGAAGGAGCCTCTGGTTTGCATAATTTGCATCTCTTTATTTAAATGAAAAGACATTTAAAAATAACAGCATTTATATTAAACAAAACATTGGTAAAATTATAAGCGTGTATATTGCAATGTTTGATCAATCTAATGTAAACAAAAGTATTAAAACATTTTTGGTACCTTTTTTGGTACCAAAACAGTTTTCAGTACTCATTAAAATAAGAAATGTTTATTTCATTTTAGCTTTCTGAAGGATTCAATTCAATTCAATTCACCTTTATTTGTATAGCGCTTTTACAATGTAGATTGTGTCAAAGCAGCTTCACATGAATGGTCATAGTAAATTGGAACAGTGTAGTTCAGTTTGTAGTGTTTAAGTTCAGTTCAGTTTAGCTCAGTTCATTGTGGTTTAAAAATCACTACTGAGAGTCCAAACACTGAAGAGCAAATCCAACGATGCACAGCTCTACAGATCCCGAACCATGCAAGCTAGAGGCGACAGCGGAGAGGGAAAAAAAAACTTCACTAATTGGCGAAGTGAAAAAAAAAACTTTGAGAGATTATGGATCATGAAGGATCATGAAACATTGAAGATTTGAATATTGATGCATTTTTTAAAGTAGCAATTGTTTTAAAAAAAATTCTTATTTAAATAAATGCAACTTAAAGGCGGCAACTTAAAGGCGGTAGTTAAAAATGCACAGCTATTTGGGTTGGGAACAGGATAGTTAAGATATTCACCATGTCAAAACAGGATAGTTAACACATTCACCAGCCATACTTGGTCAAAATCACTGCAGTACGGTATCTTAAGAGAGATCTTTAGATCTTCCACTTAAGTGCTGTTTAATAAAAGGGCCTCCATCTCTACAAAACGTGACCAGTGACCAAGCTGAACTGTTCAATAATGAGCTGATTAGTTTAATGATAGGGCAGAAAGAGCTTTGAACAGTGGGGCTTGTGTCTGCTTGTGATTTCAGAGCTTTTTCGGTATGGGTTGTTTTCTAACCAGAGCATGTTGTTGTTGTTTTTACAATCTTTTCCCCTTTATTATAGGTACAACTAATGCTGTTTTTTTAAAGTGTTCAGCACAGTAGTAGCATACACTTAGTTACTCTTGATAACTATTTTATAATTGATGGCATTTATTAAAAGAAAAATGCATAATTATATACTGTATCATACCTGTTTTGTAAATTGTTCAGTGAATTTTCATAATCAAATATCAGCAAATTCAAAAGGAAATTGACTTGAATGGACCAAAGAGTTTCTCAAATTGATTTTCCCCCCAATAGAACTAATGCTGTTAAGGTAGACTCACGCTACCATCTTTCAACAAGTTTTTAGCTGCAAGATATATTTCAATAGAAATTTAATGTAAAGTGAGGCCTGAAAGGATCCAATGCAAATTTTTATATTGGACATTGGACTGACCAACAGAAAGTTTGAAAGTTACATGTCTGTGTTCAATGTTGGTAATAGATTCAAACTTTTTTTTTCTTGTTTTTGTTAACAGGATTGTACCTTTAGTCAGTATGTTTACATGCAATTTTTATATTCTTTGAAAAGTTGCAATAGGTAATGCAAAAAATCTATTAATGTGCTCACATTTTCAATTCAATTCACTTCAATTCAATTCATGTTTATTTCTATAGTGCTTTTAAAATGTAGGTTGTATCAAAGCTTAACATAGAAGTTCTAGTAAATTGAAACTGTCAGTCCAGTTTTCAGAGTTGAAGTTCAGTTTAGTTCAGTTCAGTGTGGTTTAAATTTCACTGCTGAAAGTCCAAACACTGAAGAGCAAACCTGTTGATGCACAGCTGCACAAGTCCCAAACCATGCAGGCCAGTGGCGAGAAACAAACTGACGAAAGTGAAGGGAAAAACACTTGAGAGAAACCAGACTCAGTTGGGCATGACCATTTCTTCTCTGGCCAACCTGTATCCCATCCTCCATCATTTTTTTCAGTAATATTGGGATAGAGCCAAATATATTCCAATGTAGATTTCACACTGGGTTTAAAATGGTCAAATGTACTTGTGGAGTTGAATGACAGAACGTTTTTTAAAGTTTATATATATATATGTTTATATATATGTTCTCGCTCTCTTTAAAAGTTTGATTATAGCAATCTTTTAAAAGTCACAGTAACAGAACCAACTATTTTGAATAAGAAGACATTTAATTGTAAAAAAGAAAAAAACAGTAAAAAGGATAGCTGTTTCTTGAAAAACATTAGTCTATCAATAATCCATCCTGGACAAAATAAGATCTTGAGCAAGGAGTTGTGTAGCATGCTCCAATCGAAAAGGCATGATTCTCGTAATGTTGTATTAGATGTAAAGCAAATCTCCAGAAATGTGGTCTGTAAAATTAATCTGGTAATCAATTACAGCTCCATGGTTTCTGGTTGTCTTTGATGGGTCCTAGCTGAATGGCACATAAACATTGCACTTTTGAAAATCATATCTCCCATGTCACAAAAACTGGCTTTTTTATCTGAGAAATACCGCTAAGTTACGAAGTATGCTATCCATCTTAGATGCGGAAAAGCTAGTTCATGACTTTTAGACTGGATTACTGTAATGCTCTGTTCGCTGGTTGCCCATCATCCTCTATTAATAAACTTCAGTTAGTGCAAAATGCAGCTGCCAGAGTCCTTACCATGTCTAGAAAATATGATCATATCATCCCAGTGTTATCCTCCTTACACTGGCTGCCTGTTAAATTCTGCATTGATTATAAAAAACTGCTTTTTACCTATAAAGCTTTAAATAATCTAGCTCCTGTTTATCTAACCAGCCTTCTGTCTTGCTACAATACAACCCGCTCTTTAAGATCTCAAAGCCTTCTCATTTATGGCTCTTAAACTGTGGAATAGCCTTCCTGATAATGGCTGTTGCTCAGACACACTCTCAGTTCAAAACTAAATTAAAGACTAATTAAATACTAAATTTAGTAAAGTATACACACAAAATAATACACAACCTAATGTTATGATGCATGAGTGTGCACCATGCAGATGAGTGGGCTTGACAAATCACCTGTGGAACACCCTCCTCCTTAATACATCAGACATTTTGTTAAAAATACTCATATGCTTTTCATGTTTGTTTCTATATCTGTTTATATAACTGCTATTTTCATTTATAACACTTCATTTTTGCATCTCATGTTTAAATACACTATGAACAGCAGCTTCACAAATTATTTTCTTTATTCCCTATCTCCACCTGGGGATAGTCATGCCGAGGCCTCTAGAGATTATATGCAGCGCCATTGCTGCGATCCAAGAACTGTGAAGAGATGATGCCAAGGTATCCATAATCCTGGACCAGGCCATATCCTGAGCTGATGCTGCAGCGGTCATGGAGGAGTGGAAAGCATGAGACCGATTCCTGAAAGACCACAGTGACAGACAAGTCTTTGCATTGATCCAGTGGGCCAGCTTGATCACCCGCCGGTGACCTAGACTGCAGCTCGGCACAGGAAGCTTGGCCCGAGGAGAAATGGTCGTGTCCAACAGAGCCTGGTTTCTCTCTAATTTTTTTTTTCCTTCATTTTCGTCAGTTGGTAAAGTTCTCGCCACTTGCTTGGTTTGGGACTTGTGGAGCTTTGCATCAATGAATTTGCTCTTCAGTGTTTGGACTTTCAGCAGTGAACTTTAAACCACACTGAACTGAACTAAACTGAACTTCAACTCTGAAAACTGGACTGACACAGTTTCAATTTACTAGAACTTCTATGTTAAGTTGCTTTGACACAATCTACATTGTAAAAGCGCTATAGAAATAAACATGAAATCAATTAAATTAAACATTGTTTTGGTGTGTATGGGCCTTAATCGGTCAGGGCTTGTTTTCAACAATAGAACAAACTGTTTTTCTGTTTGTCAGATTGTGAAACGGCTCAGAATTCACAAACTACAATAGTCTTTGTATTTATTGATGTCTATCAATAAAATGTGAATTGGACTTATGATGGTCTGTAAACTGGCCTCTGCACTGTTAACTTGCTTCAAAAGACAGAGGTCACACACAAAGTGTATTTAATCCTTTAGATATCCAATTACGCATTGTGTCTAGTACACTTTGACACATGTAGACTGTAGCTTGATTATATTTGCAGTTAAGCAGCTGTTTTCTTTACATGTACAGTAGTTTTACTTTCTGTAAATGTGAAAACACTAATGTGTCAAGCATCCAGAGTTTCCTGGGGAAGCTAAGTACATAGGGAAGCAGATGGATGAGGCTTCGCAGATTGCTTTGAATGAGCTGTGGACCATTATTACTAATCGTTACAGTATGATAATTCAAGCAATTTAACAGTGGCCTTAAACACACTTAATATGGCCCTAGAGGATCAGGGGGCTGATAGAGAGATACAGAAACAGAGGGATAGAGAGAGATCAGTGTTGCCTGCAGCCTCGTGTCACCAGCAAATAAATAGGCAGCATGGTATGTGACTAATGCGACCGATCGGGCCCCCTGAGCGGTCTGTTTGGGTCTGTCCTAATTCCACTATATGACCCTGATTACGATCCAGGTTTCCTACAGTGAAACCTGGTTCAGAGAAGTTGTGTTGCAGATGATTCTCAAAACCATTTTGGGGTTGGCAGCGTCAGTTCTGAGAAGAGATGTGTTTTGTGGCCAAAAAAAAGATGAAATGTATTTCTGCTGCGCTCTGCTGTTCACTTCATCCGTCAGAAAATGTCCTGTCAAATGAACAGAAACTCAGGAATTTCCAAATAACTAAGGAAAGCATGATATATGGATTTCAAGTCACTGATAAACAATATGAAAATGTTTTTGGTGGTGTAAAATCCATTAGTTGGATGGATTAAGATATTGGTGAGGAAAAAATACATTGGGGTTGCTCAGAATTAATCTAAAAATGCAGGCTGCATTTATTGTAAAATATATATATATATTTACCTGCATTCCAGTCCAATTATATTTTGGCCTTTACTCGTTAACTTCCCTTCATCTTGCTCCTTCAGATGCATGTCATTGGTTTTTTACACAAGTGTCCATTACTGGCAGAATGTCCACTACTTTGCATTCTAGAACTGGAGTGGGCTCGCTCCCTCTATCAAAACGAAGAGATTGAGGGTATATCCATGTAAGCTTCCCTCATACACTTGATGAAGTGGTACACACTGACAGTTGTTCCTTTATAGGGACCAAGGGAAAGGAAGTTTTCGAGTGTGTTTCTAAAAGTGGAGTGGAATGCAGCCTATGTCTCCTCAATGCTTTGATGTATTCTGACAAATTTTTGGTGTGTTACATCAACCCAGACTTGCTACCTGCACAGTTTTGCTGTTGTGCCACCTAGTGGTTAGGAGATATTGATAAAAGTATATTTTGGGTCATAATGGTTTGGCGATCATTTATAACATTGCTTTTGATGCTGGTGGTGCGAGTTACCATGGTACCAATTTTGTCATTTTGGGCATTCAACCATCTGAAATTTGTCGTAAAACGCTTTGATGTATTATTATGAAATTTGGCATGAATATTTGGCACCTTGGGTGCCAGTGGTTAGCACTGTCACCTCATAGCAAGAAGGTCACTGGTTCGAGTCCCAGCTGAGCCAGTTGTGATTTCTGTGTGGAGTTTGCATGTTCTCCCTGTGTTCGTGGGGTTTTTTTCTGAGTGCTTCAGTTTCCGCACACAGACTTTTAATATCAGTCAGCCAGCCTCAGGGCTTCCATTCAATAGTAATCCCATACAAAATCCCTGCGTTTAAGATCTGATTTCTTTAAAAAACAGCGATCATCACTGCCAGGCTGAGATACAATATAAAGTGAGTATCAGACTAAACAAGAAGCACTGCATTAAATACTATTTTTCCACATCATGTCTTTAAAATATGGAAATTAATTTTACCTCAGTATTTTTAATGGAGTTTTTGCACTAGCCTTCTGCTGATCACGGTGCCTGCATTTAAACGGTCTTTCATCTCTTTTTACACTTTAACAACCAAATGGATGCTTAAGTCTATTTAACTGATTATATTTGAATTACATTACAACATCGATGCTGTCAGGGAACCTTATGAAATTGAAAATAGTCACATAAAGCTTTCACCGCAAGTTCATGATTGGCTGGAAAACTCTAGCTGTACATATAGCCCATTGGCCATAGTGTATGTGTGTTTGTGTGACTGTGAGAGTGCGTAAAACATATTCTAGAATAGTAAACGACCTCTGAAATATAAGGGAAAGGAAAATGAATGAATGAATGAATTTGGCACCTTGCCTGTTTTAGGGCAGCACCATCATGTGGTCAAAAATAATCATTTTATATTTGAATTTATTTTTTTATTTTTTATTTAATGATTTTTTTAATCCTTTTGTCATTATTCCTTGAGTCATGGCCAGAACATTAATATCAGCTGAGCTGAAATCGAAAGAACAGCCTTGAATTTATTTGAAAGACTACTTTTTCAAATTCCTCCTCCTAGACAGTTGTACTGGTTTGTCATCTTCAGTCTGTATATCAACAGAACTTTGCTTAACTTACAACCCAACTTTGTCTCTCTCATATTGATGCAGTGTAGTGCGTGTGACTCACTCACACTACACCACATGATTCATAGCTGAATTCTCAGCATCAGTTCTCCAGTCTTCAGCTTCACGTGATCCTTCAGAAATCATTCTAATGTGCTGATTTGTCTTTCAAGAAATACTTTCAAGATCTGCTTCTTCATATCTTTGTGGAATTGAAAAATGTTATAAAGAGCAGCATTTATTTGAATAAACGTATAATGTAAAAGTCTTCACTGTCACATTTCATTAGTTATATATAATATATATGGCGACGCAGTGGCGCAGTAGGAAGTGCTGTCGCCTCACAGCAAGAAGGTCGCTGGTTCAAGCCTCGACTGGGTCAGTTGGCGTTTCTGTGTGGAGTTTGTATGTTCTCCCTGCGTTCGCGTGGGTTTCCTCCGGCTGCTCCGGTTTCCCCCACAGTCAAAGACATGTGGTACAGATGAATTGAGTAAGCTATATTGACCGTAGTGTATGAGTGTGAATGAGTGTGTGTGGATGTTTCCCATAGATGGGTTGCAGCTGGAAGGGCATCCGCTGTGTGAAACATATGCTGGATAAGTTGGTGGTTCATTCCACTGTGGTGACCCTGGATTAATAAAGGGACTAAGCCAAAAAGAAAATGAATGAATGAATATATTAAGAAATATACTAACCTTTGAACATATGTGCTGATTGGTTGTATAAACTGCAGCTTGATAGACAATTTGCTTGTCAGAAGCTTATGATGTCAAATAATACTTCAAAACCCTTAATATTTATCAATATTTCTTTTTAAACTTTATGTCAACTTTGATTGTTGGCCTTGGCTTAATGTTTACATGTATTTTTTGCCCAAATATATTTGTTGTGCTCTCTATCACATTCAGTGTACAGTGCGAGCAAAGTAAAGAAAATATCTCCAGAAGACGACTTTCTATTGAACAGACAATAAAAGAGGACAGAACCCAAAAGCTCATTCCTGTACTCCTACAAGAGAAATGGACAGAGATGAAGGGAATGGGAAAAGGGGGGAATCACGAGAGGTGAGGAAAGAGAAGAGAAGAGAGGAGTGTTGGGTTTCTGAGTGGCCTGGCGGGCATTTTTATCAGCAAGCCTGATCTTAATCTGAGCAGAAAAGCAGCCTTCTCAGAAACACACACACACTCGCATTCATCTTCATTACTTCTCCTGTCACCTTGTGCTGCTCCAGTGAATGCTGGGGTCTGAATAAGACCCAAAAATCCAGTCAGGATGGTGTTAAAGATGCGAGCGCACATACATATGCACTTGCTCCCAGACTAAAAGATATCAGTATCACAGACCCCCCACTCACCATCAGTGACACCAACTCACCATTTGTCCATCTGAGTGCCTGCATGTCATCAGACTTTACCATAATGTCGCTCAGTTCCTCTCTTCCTCTCTCCATACATCATTCTTCATCCTCAGACTGACATCAGGTGAAGATCTTCATCAGGTCAGTAGAATTTATGCTGTTATTCACATCAATTAAGCACAATGAATGCTTTGGTTCTTGCGCATAGACCTGGATATGAGTACAGTGGCAATGTTTCCATCCAACGATGCAAATAAAATTTATGCGCAAAACTGGAACATAACATATAACATTTATGATTAAAGCGCCTTTTCTAAAACAATATCATCACTTCCAGATAAACTGGTGCAAAATATCAAAGAGAAAAATTCTATTTGTTGTGTAGCCACTGTTGGGCTTCTTTCTTGTATAATAAATGACTTGCACCTCAGAAGATGTAGACAAAATGCAAAAAACGTGGGGAGGCTTTTGGAGGAACAAGAAATCTCTTTGGAAACACAACCATTTCAGACAATTCTGGAGGTAATAATACCAAACTTTAATGACACACATAGTCTAAGGAATTTTCGAATTACCAAAAATAACATTTCAGATGTTATCCAATGTGGTCGATCAGCTGGTTTGCCCATTAATTCCATCCCATCATGTTCATTCATTCATTCATTTTCATTTCGGCTTAGTCCCGTTTTATTAGTTTATTAATCTGGGGTCGCCACAGCGAAATAAACCGCCAACTTATCCATCATAGTTTTACGCATCGGATGCCCTTCCAGCTGCAACCCATCTCTGGGAAACATCCATACACACTCATTCACACTCATACACTACCCAATTCACCTGTACCACATGTCTTTGGACTGTGGGGGAAACTGGAGCACCCGGAGGAAACCCACGCAAATGCAGGGAGAACATGCAAACTCCACACAGAAACGCCAACTGACCCAGCCGAGGCTCAAACCAGAGACCTTCTTGCTGTGAGGCGACAGCGCTACCTACTGCGCCACTGCGTCGTCCCATCGCATCATGTTCATTTTTGTTATGTTTTGTATCTGTTTGGATGCACTTGCTGGATTTGATTCGAGAAATGTGTTTCCATGGTAGTTATGTACATTTTTTCTCCTTGAATAAAAAGTTTATGCTTCTCTATTTTATGTGCATTTTTGCAAAGCATATGCATCTTGGCACTTTCCATTAAGCATAAAATAGGTGGATGGAAACATGGCTAGCGTGAGTGACACAAATTTCATCATTTGCATGCGGACCAATTTTTCAGAAAAGTGCATACAGTTTTGCATTAAACAAGATTGTACACAAGATGGCAACACTAAAGCAGTTGCTGTTTCACAGTAAATAAATGAAATATATGGATTAATTCTGCATTCCAGATGATTCAGACTCAGACTCAACTCTATTATCCCATTTAAGGATTGCTAAAATTGCAGCAAGGTGCCGTAACATGTACACATTAACAAAATATTACCAAACAACATACAATACATCATTTTGTAGGTGCATCTCCCTCCCCACTGGACTCATTTAATGACCTAATGGCCACTATTATAAAAGAATTCTAATTCTGTTTGTCCTGCATATAAGAACTCCTGATAATGAAGTCCTGAAACACAGAGTACAATGAGTGATCTGGAGTGTATAGGATACCCTGAGCTCTCTTTAAAACATAATTATGGTAAATTACCATTGGACCTTAAAACCGATGATCGTGCCTGGCACCTTTACAAGACTACTTGTTCTTATTTGACAAACAAACGATATAAGTTTCCTCAGAAAAAAACAGTATTCCAACAGTGTCCTTAATATCGGCTATATCACCCAGTGATGGACACTTCAGAGTGAACACAATCATGGCTGCTTAATATTGAAGGGCCTTTCCAAAACAAAGTGCTCAAAACTGGCCACTTTGAAGGGCTCTTTGGAATGAATCTGATGAACACTTTGTTCTCCCATGATCCTTTGCTCTGAGAATTTGTTTGGTTTTGCATACTGCGTTACATTTAGATGAGCCTTTCCAAATGAAACACAGTGTGTGACACCAAACAACTTGCAGGTTTTCATTTCAGGATGTCTCTGTACATTGCTGCATTCATCTTTCCCTCTATCCTTTCCAGTTCCTGCTGCTGAAAAACATCCCCACAGCATGATGCAGCCACCACCATGCTTCACTGTAAGGATGGTATTAGCCTGGTGATGAGCAGTGCCTGGTTTTCTCCAAACGTAACGTCTTCATGCTTGGTTTGTGCTTGGTTTCATGCTTGCTTACTAACATCTGAGTTAATGCTGAACAGATAATGAATTAACTATTAACTATTTGCTTAATAAATGATTCATAGTGTGTGGTTATTATAAAGTGTTACCATTTATTTTTATAAATATCCAAAATGGTGTAATATAGCACAAAAAAGGTTAACCTTTTATGAGCTAAAAAACTCCTTTGGGTACTGTTGAGCACCTTTTATGGTTCTAGGTAGCATCCATTTGACACAGGTCAAACACATAGCACCAAAAGGTATCGAAAATATGACTCTGAGCCTAAGAATCACTTTAGTGCTATTTAGCACCTTTTTTCTCAGTGTATTTTCAAATTGGAAATAAGAACAAGAGTGCTGCTTTAAGTCTGACTTGTGAATTTGGGGCAGATTGAACAATCACTTCAGAGATGGTGACAATTGTTTTGCTGCAGAAAAATGAGTGCAGAGCTACTTTATATGAAATGTAAAAGCAAACTTTTGGGTATGTTTACAGCACAAAATACATGGGAAATCTTTAAGATCATATTAGATTTATAGTGCAATATACAGTATATTTTTTAGATTTGTTTTGTTCTTTGCTTGTCAGCAATTTTCAAAGGTCAGCCAGCATTTTCTGTCCTTTTTGGGGTTTTTTGAAACGCTATGAAACGTTCACACCTTACATGGTGAATATGCAACTGTAGCCGGATTTCCATCCTAACGTGAAGCAAATCTTTTCAAAGTTTGCAAAAGAAAAAACCCTGTTTGCTATGTCCGAGTTTATTCAGTAAATGTGTTTCGATCTCCCACTTTATTTCACCCTTGATATGATAGAAGTGCATTTTGCTTTCTCCCAGAGCTTTTTATGCACAAAGGAGCAAAGTCATGCTATTTAAGAGTCCACTGTTTGAATTGTGGTAATCGTTACCCTTTTTCACTGCTTACTGTATGTAAAAAGAAGAGTGAAGAGATTGGTATGAGGACTGCTTCATATCAAACCAGAAACACTGAAATAGTTTCCTCTAATGTACTTTAGGGGGAAAAGCTTCACAGATCTGATGCACATACTGTAGGTTCCTCCGCACATGTTTTTGGGATTGTGAAATATATAGAGTGGTTGTGTGTATGTGATTGAGAGAGGAGCAGCGTTATGGTTTTACCTGTGTTTATAAGATTGCAGAGGAAGGCCAGAGGGAGGGAGTGAAAAACAGAACATAGAGTCCATTACGTGGTACTATATAAAAAAATCGCCCTGAGTCAGCACTCAAGAATGCCTTCGACTGATCTCCCTCTCTCTCTCCATCCATCCTGGCATACCAAGAGCTGTCTTTACATCTGTTTAGTAAAAATTCTGCACTTGCTGACCATATGAGCATGATAGGAATTGGAGACCATACAGGCCACACTTCAGGGATTTTCCTCATCTCTGATAAATGATGTGCGTAGAAATCCTGCTCTTTCCAACCTATTTTCGGTGGGTTGTTTTCAAAATTCGATTATTCAGCTTTACAAATGTGTATTTTTATTTATTTATTATTTAGGTATATGTTTTTTATGCATTCCACTTTGACCCTGTAAGGGTGGATTGTTGTAATGCAGAAACCTGTACAGTGAGGTTGAAACTGTGAAATGATAAGTAGGGATGAAGCGATATCACTTTTTTACAAACTGATACAAGTATTTTAATTTGTGTACTCACCCATACCGAGTACCGATTCCGATACTTCTTAGATTTGGTTTAAATGAAAGTGCAATTAATTTGAAAGGATATTTTATTTTTTGCCTGTAGCAAGGATGAACACAAAAATCTTAAACAGAAGGCTATTCCAAGCCAAAAATATACACACTTTGTTGATAACCCTGTAAATTGATCGACATTATCGATTACAGATTAAGCATGGACATTGAAAGGATAGCCCTGGACTTCACACATTATATAATCAACTGTGTGCAGTTTACGTTACCTTATGGAGTAACTCTCTGGACTAAGCTATTAATATATAATACATTCATTAATACATTAAGACATTGGAGTCAGGTAGGGCAACAAATCACATCCATATAGTGAAATACATTTAATTTACTATACGAGTATGAGTATTTTAACCAAGTATCGACCCAATACTGTGAAAGAATACATCATACATTTGGTTCTCAGATTTTTTTCTTTATTTACAAAATCACAAACCCTGTCATTGTCCTTGTCCTCAGCCCAATTGAACCTAAAGCTGTAATAAAGTGTAAAAAAATGCTAAAAACTGTTTTATAGAAAAATATATATCAGAAGTAGCCAATTTTTTTAAGTTGTTATCATTCACATCAACTGATTAAAAACATGTTTCTGTCAGTCCTGTCACATTTGCATTGAATTTGACATAAAATGCGTGCAATACACCTTTAAGGTTATGATTCTGAGGAGAAGCTGACTGATCAAGGATTGTATGATTTGTATGATTTTATTAACTTGAATGGCGCTTCAGATTCCGGTTTGTTCATTTGCTTTTATGACATTGTTTTTTACAGTAACAATAATGTTTTCCGACATGATTTGAGAAAGATCCAAAGAGCATCTTGTGCTTTAAGGAATCTATCATTGCAAATACACTACCAGTCAAATGTTTGGGGTCAGTAGGATTTTAAATGTTTTTAAAATCATCTGAAAAATACAGTACAAATTGTAAAATTGTGAAATGTTATTGCTCTTTAAAATAACTGTTCAAAAGTAGTTTATAATTTAATTTAATCATTTATTCCAGTGATTTAAAAAATTTATTTTTTCAGCTTTATTGCTCCAGTCTTCAGAGTCACATGATCCTTTAGAAATCACTCTAAAATTAATGGTTATTATTATTAATATTATTAATGGTAATAAAAAGCAATAATGACTTTAGTAATAATTTCATTTGAAACTACATGCAATAAGTAATAAATAAATATTTATTAAATAAGTATTTAACAATTAAACATTTTTTAACATTTAATAAATGGCGTCTTGATGAACAGAATAATTTTCTTTAAATTATTAAATAAAATTAATAATTGAAAAAAAAACTCACTTCAAACTTTTGACCGGTAGTGTATATTTCTTTGGTAAGATGCCTAGAAATAAGGCAGAATTAGATTTAATATTTTATTTACATTTTCACTTGCATTGTTATTCAAACTTATGTTTATTTACATGATTTCAATCTGCAAGCACCACAATATTTACAGATAACTGTAAAATAAGGTGCTACAACATTTTTCTCCACTAGCATTTGAATTGAGGGAATTTTGAGTAGGGATAATTTTGTGTACAGTTTTCTAAAACATTATAAACTGTTGTCAAAATGGATTGTATTTCAGTTTTTATGCTTTCACTGACATACTGTAAATTTGCTTACCAAACTCAATCGTGCTGATAATTTATTCATTCATTTTCCTTCAACTTAACAATCATGTTCCTTAATTCATCAAGGGTCGCCACAGCAGAATAAACCGCCAACTTATCCAGCATATGTTTTACACAGCGGATGCCCTTCTAGCTGCAACCCAGTTCGGGGAAAGATCCATACACACTCATTCACACACATACACTATGGCCAATTTAGTTTATTCAATTCACTTATAGCTCATGTCTTTGGACTGTGGTGAAAACCGGAGCACCCGGAACAACAACAACAACAACAACAACAACAACAACAACAACAACAACAACAACAACTGTTTATATTAAATTAGTTTGGACTTATGTGTTTTTCAAAGACAACAACAACAACAACAATAATAATAATAATAATAAATACATAAATGCCAAGCAATATTTTATTATTACAGTTAACAATAAGTCAGTTATTAGTCAAGTTTGAATGTTGATGTATTATTTTTGGTTATTGTATAGTATGACAATGAAAAGATTACTAAATAAAGACAACTACCATTCAAATATCAATACACCAGCAAAACCATTTTTACATCATTTTAGATCATTTAGTTTGCTGTGCTCAAATAAAGGAATAAATTAACAAAGATACTATTAATTCTGCTTGTGATCGTAAAGAAAGAAAGAAAGAAAGAAAGAAAGAAAGAAAGAAAGAAAGAAAGAAAGAAAGAAAGAGAGAAAAAGACCACACAAATATCCATTATCACACAAGAGTTAATGTATGTTACCTTGTCCAGTTTTCTAGTCTAGTTCTAGTAGCGATTACTGATTTGATATGCGTTTATTATATATTGCTAATGTTTTGATCATGTATGAGTGCTGACTCTGCTGGTTAACTGGAGGGTCTCCAGGTCAAATGTATGGGATTCCATCTCTGTGAAAGGTCTGAGACAGAGAGCAGATAGATCAGACAGGACTGAGGGATCATTCAGGTGCTTTTAAAGTTGCTTAGTGTCTGTGTTTAAATGTACTGATGCTTCACAAAATTTCCTTGCTGGATTATGGGGTCAGGGTCAAAATATTAAAATACAGACAATCGTCAGGTTACTTTGTTGATCAGGTTTTTTTGGCCAGGGGTGAATTTTGTTAGCCCTTTACAGTTGTGAGTTTTGTTGTTAAAACATTGTTGAACAATTAATTATTTTAATTAGTGAATTATACAGTGGCCGAGAGAGCTTAACGTGCTGCGATTTAGAAAAACACGTGCAATAACAAAAAACACCAGCGAATTGAGAAAGATGTTCATCAGTTTGACAGCACATGTGCTGCAAATCCTCACAATGCAAACACATAAGAATGTGCTGCATTTTCACGCAATGCAAAGATTTGATGAAAAACCCAGGTATTTAGGTTAGGTTTAGGATATTTATGGCTTAAAATATACTGAAGACATGGGAATCAGGATATTAAACAAACAAAAAAACTCACCTTTCAAAGATCACCTACAACTTCACTGATTAATAGTCACGGCACAGTGACGTCCATCACATTTTTGGGTCCCCTTGAAACATTTTTGTTGTGTTCCATTCTTTTCTTAAAATTCTTTTTATAGCAAAGAATACGTTATTTTCACTCACTTTAAATTGAAATAATTGATCATACACATAGGATGAGAAAAATGCTAATTTTAGAAGAACATTTCAGATGGCACTTTGGTGGTTTTAGCATCTGAAGCCTTCAAATGTAATTTATCACGCACATCTGCGATATGTATATAGCATATAATATTATCACGATAACAATAATGCTTTGATATTGTGAAGTCCTAATTTTCAATAACATAAACATGTTGCAGTGCACTACAACACAACCAAGCCATCAAAAATAGCTGACTGACCATCCGTTTATGTCATGAATCACTGAATGGAACCAGAACTGTTAAACACTTTCAATTACCATTGAAACTGCTCTGCTAACAAACCAACACACAAACAATCACACAGAGACACTTGCGCACTATAACAGCTGAGTTCTTCTCTTTTGCTCCTCGCTTTGTTTGACAATTCTCTCATCCTGGTCTCAGAGTTGACATCATCGAACCCTCCTCACCCCCGAGGAGAGTTTGTCCACTGGCAAGGACGCTCCAACCAAAATAAACAGGCATGCCAGGGACACCTTAACGGCGCTCCCTCTCACAGCACTTCACTTTGGCTCTCAAATCACATTTCTCAAAAGTGTTTAAACTGTAGGGGTTTACTCAGCCATAAACAGACTCCTAATGTGTTTACATAGCCATATATTCTGCCCATCTACAGCTGTTGGAGAGAGAGAGAGAGAGATGGCATGTGAGGGGGAGAAAGAGACAGAGAGAGTGTGGCGGATGAGTGACAGAGATGGAGATTTAAACACCTGTGTGTTTTGGACACAGGTGAGGAGTTTTGATTTTACTTCTGTGGAGGCGATGTTTTCTATAAATATCGAAACTGAGAGAAAGAGAGGAGGGGGGAGGGGAGGTCAGTGGGTGTTTGAAAATCTCAGTAAAGATTTCAATAAACACATTCCCACTTGACTAGAACAAACATCACAGAAACATCAAGACATCTCTCTGTCAGTAAGCGTTCTCACTATTTTTTAATCATTTGATGCTCACAAGAAGTTCAAATCTTTTACATAATAGAGCTGTTTTTCAGAGAGGTCAATGTGATTAAATGGAGGGCAATTACACTGTAAGAAAATGCTGAAGGACAACATAAAGGAATTAGGTAAAATTATTGGTGTTTACAAATTTAAGTGGATTGAACATAAAACAATTAAGTTGTCACAAAACAAACACAATTATGTTGTTTCAGCTCATTTTAAGTAAACAGTTTAAACAAACAGCAAAAGTCTTTTCTAAAGCATAGTAGGTTGACACAAACAGGGTATTTTCAAAACCACAGTTTTTTTCTACGAGATTTGGCTGTTCACCCAACACAATCTCAATTCATAACTTTTTGATTCAGTGGCTAATTCGTATGAATTTGTACAATCTTATTATCATACAATTCTAGTACGATTTGGATATCCCCCAATGACGGCTGGGTTTAGGGTGGGGTTGGGTGGCATGCCTCCTTTTTAAAATTGTACATTTTTGTACGACTGAACTTGTACACTGGTTGCCTTAAATTTTTGAGCTGAATCAAATAAACCTTATGAGTAGGCCCACACGGAATCTGCACGGACAGAAATTTGCTGATTTCTGCACAATTTTAGCCCATCATTGAGTTTGTGTATATACTTGTGTATATACTATGTACTTACACGAGTAAATGTGTGTAAATTTATATTTATTTCGTTTTTTAATTAATTTATTGTGATATATTAATAGTTATATTATAATGTTCATTTGATTTATTTACAATACAGTTTGTAAAGTAATATTTTTTGTCTTTCAGTAGATATATTAGATGAGAGACTTGCTTTGTTTACCAAATAAGTGGATCTAATTGTATTTGCATTGTAAACATTAAATAAAAGTTAAGAAGGTATTATTTTTTATTTCATATATTAAGTTTTTAGTTATGATACTTTTAAAATCATTCCACATAAATCCACAGATTTTTTACAAAATTCTTTGCAGAAATAACAATGTCTGCTATTTCTGTCTGGCCCTACTTATGAGTCCTTTGAACTTATATTATGCTAAACTGACTTAAAACAGCTTGCGTAACTTAATTAAGCTAGAACATGATTAACTTAGTTTAATAAGTTACACTGAACTAAAAACATATGCTGTAATGATGATCATATAATTTTCAGAGTGTACGAATTAGCCTCTAAACTGACAAAACGTAAAATAGTTACGTTTTCTTGTGACATCAGGACCACACAAAAACTCAACACCTTAAAAACTCTGGCCATGGTGAAAATTATGCAATTATCAGAAACATTGTGGTCAAGTTTTTGCCTTAGGATGTCAGTTTGCGAGCTGTTTTCGTCTTTCTGATTGAACAATATAGCTTTATTCTGTCTTTTCTCTGCACCTGTTGATTCGGCATGCTCTTGACTCTAAAAGTCAGTTTATAAAAATACTCATGTACATGTAGACATGGCCTTAGTCGTTTCAGATCTCACAATGTGCTCACATTCACCGAAGTCCCAGTAAAAAATAAATAAATAAATCATTCAAATCTTACTGATTGATTAAAGACCAAGTCAACAATTGACTCATTTGCTTTTGTTATTTATTTTCCTTCAAGATTGAAAAAAAAAGTCGAAGGCAAAGTTTATATTTGAAATACCAGAGGATGTTGTAAGGTCTCTTGAGGTATGAAAGTGCAAATGCTAAAGTAACCAGAAACTTGTTTTTCTGTTTGCATTTCTGACTTGTTGACTTCCTCTTTGATTCATTCATGTACGATTTCCCCAGTGCTTTGAAAGAAAGAGATTTAAGTGTTTTTTCTTGCTTTGTTCCACTTATTCAGCAACCAGCACTTTCAGTATTTACAACATACAATGCATAAGAAAGAAACAGAGTGTGTGAAGGAACATCACATCTGCTGTACAAAGACTAAAAGATGACCTTTTAAGCATTAAATCATTAAATGTCAAGTTAGATTTCATTTTTTTCCCATTAAAAAATCCCCAATTATGGTTTACAAAAAACACTTAGCATGAGAAGTTTATAGACCAAATAGAACAAGAATAATTTAATGCATTAAAAGACTCTATTTAAGTATTGCAGTGCAGCCCCAGAATAAAATTGAGGAGTTTTATCGATTATCATTTACAATATAATAAAATGTACTATTATCACTTATCCATTTCAATTTTATTAAGGCAGGTTCGGGAATGTTATTTAATTTTAACAAATACATCTGTTATTGTGAATGCCCAAGAACCTTTCATCCATATTTGGACGTTTTATTAACACAACAGTTTTCATAAAAAATATAAAATAGTTAGTACTAACTAACCATTCAACCATCCCTCCACCCATCCAACTAACTAACTAACTAACTAACTAACTAACTAACTAACTAACTAACTAACTAACTAACTAACTAACTAACTAACTAACTAACTAACTAACCATTCAACCATCCCTCCACCCATCCAACTAACTAACTAACTAACTAACTAACTAACTAACTAACTAACTAACTAACTAACTAACTAACTAACTAACTAACTAACTAACTAACTAACTAACTAACTAACTAACCATTCAACCATTACTCCACCCACCCATCTAACTAACTAACTAACTAACTAACTAACTAGCTAACTAACTAACTAACTAACTAACTAACTAACTAACTAACTAACTAACTAACTAACTAACCATTCAACCATTACTCCACCCACCCATCAAACTAACTAACTAACTAACTAACTAACTAACTAACTAACTAACTAACTAACTAACTAACTAACTAACTAACTAACTAACTAACTAACCATTCACCCATTACTCCACCCACCCATCAAACTAACTAACTAACTAACTAACTAACTAACTAACTAACTAACTAACTAACTAACTAACTAACTAACTAACTAACTAACTAACTAACTAACCATTCAACCATCTCTCCACCCACCCATCCAACCAACAAACTAACTAACTAACTGACCGACCAACCAACCATCCATCCATTCATCCATCCATCCATCCATCCATCCATCCAACCATCCAACCAACCAACCAACCAACCAACTAACCAACCAACTGACCAAATGACCAACCACTCGCCCAACTAACCAAGCAACCAACCAACCAACCGACCAACTGACTATTGACCATCCAACTGACTGACCAACTAACTAACACAAGTTGCGTCATTACAAACATAGTTTGTTGATTTGCCATTTCCCAAATCCATCGTTCCAACGAACATTTGCAAATTGCATCGCAAACTTGTGCACTTGCAACTACACCTCTGGAGCTTTCCCCACTTATCCCCCCTATGCCATATTCATTTAGAACATTATAACATTTAAACTTGGAATGATTAAAAATAAAAAAACATTAAAGTCATCTCTCTTAGGTGTAATTTGCTTTCAAACTAATTTTACAGTTCAGTTTAACGATCTTCATGTTTACAATTGCGCTCCCTTCGCAGTGCACTTTGAAAACATTGATGTCATTTTGAACACAGCCTGAAAGCTGATGAAAGCTGTAGGTGACTATTTAGAAGTGGAATTTATGTTACGTCTCCAAAGCTTGTGAAAACAAAAAAATAGCATACGTTCATTCTTTTAATAGTGGTTTATTTATTTAGTATCTGTACAGTATATGACATGAGCCTGTTGGTAAGAACATTTCTGCAGTGGTTTGCATGTGTTAAATTGTAAAAGTAGACTTTTCAAAAAAAATTTAAATAAATAAACAATATCCTACTTAATAATAGTAATAATAATCATCATCATCATCATCATTAATATTATTATTAAAGTAGGATTTTTCATTTCCTAATAAATAATAAATGTTAAGTTTCATTTCTTAATAAATAACCTCATTATTTATTTATTTTTTTATTTATTTATTTATTTAAATGATTTATATACGAGATTAGATTACTTGTTAGCTTTTGTAAGTGATTTTATGTTTTAGAATAGAATATGTAATATTCTCAATAATATTTGTAAAGGAAACATAGGCCTTATATGTGCCATTTACATATATTTTAATTAATAGCGAGTGCATGGTTTTAGCAAACTAATATTGGATTTTATTTTAAATGCATGTTTGTGTAAAACGACGGATCTGCGACAGAGAAACTACGGGTTTTAGGAAACACTCGTCAATACATCATTCTTTTTCCAACCGATGCATTGTACTATGATATTTCAGCTGCGAGCTACGTCGTTGTTTGGGAAACGCACCCCTGACTGACTAACTAACTAACTAACTAACTAACTAACTAACTAACTAACTAACTAACTAACTAACTAACTAACTAACTAACTAACTAAAATAACAATAAGTAACTAATATAATAAATGTTATAAGATAAAATAATCATTAAATAAATTAAAATATACATATAAATATTATTACAAACATTTAAATAATATTTTTAATAAATAATATTATTTTATCGTGCTCAATTCTTTTATCCTTTTCATTTAATTCATTATTTGATATCCATTTCCTAGCATTTTCTCTGAATCAGTTTAACGTGAGTGTTTCCCTTTTTTAAAGCAGGACAGTGTAAGTCCAATTGATTGCATTTATTTTAGTTGTGCACTTTGCAGTTTAGTCATCAAGTGTAAGGATATATTTACAAACATTGGCATTTCCTATTCCTCACACTGATGCAAATTTATTGTTTTGCCATTCATGTAATCTAAACCATAAATCTTCATGACTCATCATGTTTCTACCAAAAGCTCTCTCACAGATTTGTGTGTGTGTGTGTGTGTGTGTGTGTGTGTGTGTGTGTGTGTGTGTGTGTGTGTGTGTATTGTTAAGATAAAGTGTCATAAAGTGACCATAAAGTGTCAGATGCCACAGAACGATCACTTTACTTTTACAAGAGTTTTCCCAAGAGTTCACCCAAAACACCATCAACATCACCACCACACAGACACACACACGCACACCTGAACATGCTGATAGTGCTCTTCCCCCAATACACCAGCAGCAAAAACAAACGCTGCAGGGTGTTGTGATGCTTTACCGTCAAACAAACCTGACCTTCTGTCCCTCTCCTCTGTCTCTGTGTTGCTGTCTGGGTTTAGAGGAATGGTTGTTTCTGTGCAAGGGATTTTTCACTGTCCACACTGTGTGTGTATGTGTGTGTGTGTGGTCCTATTATTCTTTACATTGTGTAGTAAAATGTGTCCTGAAGTGTAGCAAAAAATATCCATAAATTTTACAGTAATCTCGGACATTTTACAGTTATCTATCATATTTTTAAATTTACAGTGTTATACACCAATGTTTTGAAGTACTAACATCTACTTCATCTACTAACATCATAAAATTAAAGTAATGCAATCAACATTATTTATCAAAATGAGATGTTATACAGAAATATAATCAACCCAGGCTCATTCTGAAAACGTACCTTTATATACATTTCTGGAGAGCACCAAATACCTCCCAGGAGCTCTGTTTTTTTTGCAGTTTTTGTTTTCGCGAATCCACCAGAGGCCGCTGTGTAGACTTTTTGAGATTTCAAATTTCTCTCATGAGTGCCATTCATGCCTCCTGTTCTTGCAGAAATCCACCAAAGGCCACTGCTGGCTGATTGTTTGACTGACTAAATGACTGACTGACAAAACAACCGATCGACTGACCCACCCGAAAATAAAAAACAGTGTTTTCAAAAGAACCGATTGACCCGCCCACTCACTTCCCTAAACCCAACTGACAATTTTAAAAAGCAATCCAGAAAAAGGAAAGCCTTCGCCTGATTTTTATCACGTTTTCAGATTTTACCACATTCTCACCCTGTTATTTACTTTTTTATTTTTTATTTTTTTTGCTTCTGTTTTTGTCTTACTTGCTTTCTGGAACTGTTCTTTGCCAAACTCAAACCCTGTCATCATAGTCTACTTCTCTCTGTGTCTCACGTCTACCAATGTACATGTTGAGCTACCGAACAAATTGGTAACAGCGGGAAAGTGACATTGTGACATTGAAAACAATGGTTCAAAAACAGCAACAACAAAAAAAAAAATCATATTTTAAAGTATTTTGAAAATGTAAAACTGTAGAATGATTTCTGTGAGTATGGGGAATAGAAGTTGGTTCTGGATGCATGAACATAATGTACAGTCTCTACAGTATAAAAATCATTATGTCTATGTGAAGACCCCATAAAACATGAAGACCCAACATGTGTGTATGTTTATGTGTGTGTGCTAAAGACTTTGTTTTCTGTTTCCACAATTCCTCAGTGGAGAAGTATCTAGCAGAGCAGACTGATTGTTTGTGACATACCAATCACAGGAGTATTAGCCTATAGACTATTAGCATCACATTTAAAGCCACAAAGCCATTGCACAAGAAGATCGTTTATAAGCTGTGTTTGATCTGGTAAGTTAAGAGCACTTCATCTGGGTAACTGAATGTCTCAAAGGACTGTTTGCCTGTTAAACTGTTTTTGTTTCCTAAATGCATGAACTGCCAGTCTTGGTTTGAGGTGTTAAAGTAGAAAATAAAGACTTCTAGTGAAGCAGGGATACTTAACTGTATATTTTTGTCATTGAAGCATCAAAGGAAATTAAGTGAGATTAAGTAAAACTAAAGTGCATATTAGATAATATTAAATAATTCATTTAGTGAGGTTTATGCATGAAGTAAAGAAATTATGATTTTTTTTAATTGAGTCAAGATTTTGTGGATTTAAAGTTAGAATTGTGCATTTATTTTATTTATAATAATTACAGCTAACGCTGGAATTGTACTTTGTGAGAAATAATGAGAAATAATGTCTGATTTGCAAAAAGTCTGAATTATATGTTTATGTTTCTTGGTTCTCACAGTAAAAATGTCATAATTTAAGTTATTAATTCATAACTGCAAGTATACCTCATAATTCCGAGAAACAATATGAATTATGAGATATGATCTAAAAATAGTAATTAAATCAGAGTCCATAAACTGATAATTATGATAAACAATGCTGCAATTCAGAGAACATTTTCAGCATCATGACATTGTGACCCAGCAATGCTACATATTTTAAGAACTCAGAAAGATATAGTCTTTAAAATAAAAGGAAAAAAATGGAGTGTATATCCTGCAACTGACCTTTTACTTATAATATATATTATATATTTATAATTTAATTTTTTTATAAACTTTTATAAAGAGTTAATTTCCCATAATTCGTAAATCTAAGAAGAAATAAGTGTGATATTCAAATTTACATTTGAAAAAAATACAGTTGCATATCCAAGACAAAATAAAAGTCAAAATTGGGAAATTATTTACATAAACTCGGATTTTCAGAATTTCAGAGTTTTATTTCTCGCTGTTCAAGGTTTATGGAAAGCAATACACAGAAAAAAAGTCAGCATTATGAGATATAAACTAAGAACTGAAGAAACAAAGTCATGAACGGTGAAATAAAGAGTTAGTCATTCACAAAGTATATGTGGCACAGGGGAAGAACCAATGATGCTAGTTTGAGGCGGAACTAAGTTTGCCCACCAATAACATAAGTTTAGGGTGGTGCTTATCTATTTCGTCTACCAATGAAGATGGTATTCAATAAACCTGTTTGTAAACAGACTAATAATAATAATGCAGAAAGGATTCCAACAGACAGAAAAACAGACAGCAACATTTTCTGTGAAATAACAAAAGCTTCTCAGTTACAGCACATGTGTGTGGATTGGATTGGATGTGTGTTTGATTGGATCACAGATGGGATAGTACCTCCACGTATCCCTCCACATCAAAGCCAGAGGCCTTAACAACTGTCACATCACATCAGTGCCTTCCCATGTCTGTGTGTGTGTGTGTGTGGCTGTGAGGAAGAATCTATCAGGGCAAAGCAGGATCAAAGGGAGGTAAGGTTACCACACGCATAGGTCATGGGAACACACCTCACTTCCTCACACACTCGCACGAGCACACACACATACATGATTTTTTGACTGCGAAGCTCGGTGTGAGGGAGGTAAATACCAAAGACGATCGCAAGAAATATAAACCAGCAGACATTAATGTTGGTTATGATCAAAGAGATGAGACATTAGTGATGGATGACTTTCTCCCTCGCCTCTCTCGTCCCACACTACCCCTATTTTGCTGTGTTGTGATGATAAGGCTTTAAAGAGTTCACACACACACACACACTTTTGTTCCAGTGGTGTTTTGCAGTTTTATTCATCTGTAGACTCTATGGGGAATGCTCCCATAAAAAAGATTCCCGTGTGTTTTATCCTGTTGAGATATTTCATGTACATCCATGTTTGGAATCTTATTTTAATGTAAAACCTTTATGTTCAGATTTGTATTATTTAAACAATATATATATTCATTCATCCATTTTCTTTTCAGCTTAATCTGGTGTCGTCACAGCGGAATGAACCACCAAAACAGTATTTGTTTTATGCAGCGGATGCCCTTCCAGCTGCAACCCATCACTAGGAAACATCTTTACACACTCATACACACACATACACTATGGCCAATTTAGCCAACCCAATTGACCTATACTGCATGTCTTTGGACTGTGGGGGAAACTGGAGCACACGGAGGAAACCCACGTGAACACGGGGAGAACATGCAAACTCCACACAGAAATGCCAATTGACCCAGCCAAGGCTCGAACCAGTGACCTTCTTGCTGTGAGACGATCGTGCTACCCACTGTGCTCTCTCTCTCTCTCTCTCTCTCTCTCTCTCTCTCTCTCTCTCTCTCTCTCTCTCTCTCTCTCTCTCTCTCTCTCTCTCTCTCTCTCTCTCTCTCTCTCTCTCTATATATATATATATATATATATATATATATATATATATATATATATATATATATAGTTAGGTCCATAAATATTTGGACATCGACACAATTTTATAAACGATTAAGATGTGTGATGCAGACTGTCAGCTTTAACTGGAGGGTTTTTACATCCAAATCTGATGAACAGTGTAGGAATTACAACTGTTTGCATATACGTGCCTCCCACTTGTTAAGGGTCCAAAAGTAATTGGACAATTGGCTTCTAAGCTTTTCCATGGCCAAGTGTGTCTTATTGCCTCATTATCCCAATTACAATGAGCAGATAAAAGGTCCAGAGTTTATTTCAAGTATACTATTTGCATTCGGAATCTATTACTGTCAACTCTCAAGATGAGATCCAAATAGCTGCCACTATCAGCCAGGCGAGCCATCATTAGGCTGAAAAAACAAAACAAACCCATCGAGAGATAGTAAAAACATTAGGCGTGGCCAAAACAACTGTTTGGAGCATTCTTAAAAAGAAAGAACGCACCAGTTAGCTCAGCAACAGCAAAAGATCCAAAAGAACACGGAAACCTGTTGTGGATGACCAAGGAATTCTTTCCCTGGTGAAGAAAACACCCTTCACAACAGTTGGCAAGATCATGAACACCCTCCAGGAGGTTGGTGTATGTGTGTCAGTGAACAATCAAGAGAAGACTACACCAGAGTGTATACAGGGGGTTCACCACAAGATGAGGTTCACCACAAGGTTCACCTTGGTGAGCCTCAAAAACAGGAAGGTCAGATTAGAATTCTAAACAAGCCTTCACAGTGCTGAAACAACATCCTATGGACAGTTGAGATCAAGATCAACTTGTACCAGAGTGATGGGAAGAGAAGAGTATGGAGAAGGAAAGGAACTGCTCATGATCCTAAGCAGTGCAGCATGATGGTAATAGAAACATGGCATGGTCATGTATCGGTGTCAATGAAACTGGTTCTCTTGTATTTATTGATGATGTGACTGCTGACAAAAGCAGCAGGATGAATTCTGAAGTCTTTCAGGCAATATTTTTTACTCATATTAAGCCAAATTTGGACACTGACGTCAGCCTGAAGCTGAGTTTTGACTTTAAGTCAATTTTCATTCCCAAACAAAATGCAATATCACACGACATTGGGGTACAATGTCAATCTGACAATGTTGACGTCCTGTGCCTGCTGAGATGTTAAAAACTCATCTTTGCATTTTTTGTTTCTTGATCATTCTAATGTGTTTATAATTTATTCTTTTATATGTTGAATCCTTGAATTTTATTGCATGTTGGTGTTGTATATTGTGGTACAAAAATAATAATAATAAACTGTCAGTACTTTTTCTGTTATTTTACAGGCTTATTTCTCTCTATAATATTCCTTATAGATTATATTATTTCAAACTACGGTAACACTTTATTTTGATGGTCCATTTGAGGATTAGTAGACTGTCTGCTTAATATCTATTAATATTGCTCCTTAAACAAATATTTAACTGACTATAGAAACTTTGCAAGTACATGTCAACACACTAACCCTAACCCCAACCTAACAGTCTACTTGTAATGAGAATTAGTTGGCATGATGCAAAGTAGTGTAACTTAAATTAAAAAAATGGACCATCATAAAATGTGTCACCTAAACTACTAAAATATCAAGAAAAGTCACTTTGTTAAACTGTGGTGTTGAATTTTCAACATCAAAAGTCAACAGAGCAGTGATCAATGTCCCATATTTCAATTCATTACCGCAAATAAATGGAAAACACTTCACATAATACGGAAACTGTTAATAAACAGATTTCTTAGAGTGTAAACATACTTACTCATTACACTATTTGCATTGTATTGTTTATCCCATTTGCACAAAAACAGATTTAGTATTTCCCAGCAGTCTTAAAATTAATGAAAACTGTAAAATGCAAATTCGGGATGCTCATTGCTAAAGAGAGGTGAACTTTACTTTCATGCACCCTGCATTTTTTTTATTTTTTCGTGTTTCAGGAAGTTTTTTTTAATTCAACTATACAAATGTGAATTTACATGTCCTGTGGTAATTCACTTCATATTTTACTTTTAGTGTAAAAAGCAATAGTATCTGGAAGCAGACTTGGATTTGCAAGCTGAGACTGTATATCTCAGACTTGCAATGTCTGAAACAATGCACTCAACGGAGCTTATGACATCACTGTTAGGGGTAGGGTTCAATAGTATCTGGATACAGCCTTGATGATGCAAGCTGAGATCGCATACCTCAGAGATGCAATGTCAGACACAATGCACTCAATGAAGCTAGTGATGTCACTGTTAGGGGTGGGCATTAAAAAGCATTGCATGCATCTCAGATTGCAACTGCACCAGTTCTGCTTCCAGACTCCTCACGTAGGGTTAGGGGTGGGGTTAGGCGTGCAAATTAAAAAAGGGTTCCATGCAGCTCACCTTGCAACTGCACCAAGTCTGCATTCAGACCCCTCTTGTGAAATGGCGTTGCATTTTTGCAATTTTTTTACAGACAAGCAAGCCCAGATGATAAAAGTAACTCAAAAGTTTTATGCTACTAGTTGCTTATTACGCATTACTTTCCTTAAAACATTGTGCAAATCTGAATGTGCTTCATGTAGGTGAGTGGGCTTGACAAACCATGTGAAACAATCTCTCCTCTCCATACTCGATGCACAAGACACAACAACACTGGAAGCTTTGAGGAAATATTCATACATAAATTTATAGAGTATGTAATGTGGATTTTATTTATACTATTATTGGTTATTTTTATTATAGGATCTGAATCTCTACACACTACCTGAAAAAAAATCTTGTCATCGATCCCAGTTGTAAGAGCAACAAAATATAACTTGACATCTAGTTGAAAAGTGGCAGAAGGTAGATTTTTCTGATGAATCATCTGTTGAACTGCATCTCAATCATCACAAATACTGCAGAAGACCGATTGGAACCCGAATGGACCCAAGATTCCTACAGAAATTAGTCAAGTGTAGTGAAGGAAAAATCATGGTTTGGGGTTACATTTAGTATAGGGGTGTGCGAATGATCTACAGAGTGGATGGCAACATCAACAACCTAAGGTATCAAGACATTTCTGCTGCCAATTATATTTCAAACTACAGGGGAGGACAAATTCTTCAGCAGGATAGCACTCCTTCTCATACTTCAGCCTCCACATCAAAGATCCCGAAAGTAAAGAAGGTCAAGGTGCTCCAGGATTGACCAGCCCAGTCACCAGAGATGAACATTATTGAGCATGTCTGGGGTAAGATGAGGGAGGAGGCATTGAAGGTGAATCCAATGAATTGATGAACTCTGGGATTCCTGCAAGAACGCTTTCTTTGCCATTCCAGATGACTTATTTGAGTCATTGCAGAGATGCAATTGTCCACGCTCATGGGAGTCATACACAATATCCATACCTTTTCCACTGCACCATGACTTTATATTCACTACTGTACAATATTTATATTAAGTGACAAGACGTTTGTCTAAGCAAAGTCAGACCTTACTGTCCTAATTAAATAAATAAAAAATAAGACATGATCATATTTTATTTTGGTAAAATAAGCGTAATCTAGAGGACTTTGCCTTTCATACAAGCCACTTCTGATCCCAAATGATCAACTAGAAGTCAAGTTTCAATTCAATTCACCTTTATTTGTATAGCGCTTATACAATGTAGATTGTGTCAAAGCAGCTTCACATAAAAGGTCATAGTAAATTGGAACAGTGTAGTTCAGTTATTATTTGTTGTTCCTAAAACTTGGATAGGCGACAAGACTTTTGTCAGGTAGTGTATTTCAATGCTCTTAAGATATTTATGGACTATAAGAAAAGATTCCTCTTTGTGTGTCTTATATGTTGTGATATCACACATCCATCTTTGAAAGCTTGTTGTGGAAGGAATTTGTAGGTCTGGACATCAAGATTGCCTTTGCCTTTGTTTAAGTCAGGTCTGTTGAAGGTTAAAATATTGTGCAGGACTATAAGTGAAAATAAATATGGAGCTCAGCAGAACATGCAGTTTCAACAAAAGGACATGATAGAGGAGATTTCAGAAGAAAAGCTGGGAGAAAAATGGGGAAATACGGGCGTAAAGTAAAGACTCCTCTGTGGTGCACTTCTCTCCAGGCAGCCGCATTAGTTCCAGGACGTTAAAATGAAGTCTGATGGATCATCCTGAAAACCACTTGCATAATATCCTGCTTGCATTTACTGTACGTGTACATTCGCATGGGTTTTGGAAACCACTTACTAAAATTTTCATGCAATTAATTCAACAGATGGCAATGTTAATAAATAACCCTAATTCACAATTTATAATTCTACACATTTTCAAGCATGTATGAGTTTCTTTATTCTGTTGAACACAAAGCTAAATAGGTGGCCATTTACTTCCATGATGTTTCTTTCCTAAATTGAATGTCAGTGGGTACTGGTTCAAAATTATTTGTGTTCAACACACACATGCACACGCACAAGAAATTCAAATGTTGGGAACAAGTTGAGGGTAAGTACATTTTCATATTTGACAACTATTTTAATACAAAATGTCTTCTTTGCCTGTTAGTGTCCTTGATTTAGTAAATTGTGAGGTGGTGTGTCAGAAACCTTCTTGAAAATAAAACAGAGCCCAGATGTGCTTGATGTTGACATGGAATGTTATTTTTTTAACTTTGCTTTTCATGTTGAGGTTTCTCACAGACAATGGCAGAATAGTAGCGCCATCTGTTGGTCAATGCAGTATTTTGTTTTTCGACAGCAATTTAAATGATAGAAAAAACACAGCTCTTTGTAGCACGGCAGAAGAATCACATTTAGGATTTTGGCATTGATTATATTGTTTACATTTATTTTAGTATTACTAACAGCACTGAAATATTATTTAAAGGTAAAACTTCATTTTAAAGCTATTACAGTGCCTATAGAAGATCATCATAGCCCTTTGGAATAATCCCTTTTTTTCTCAAAAGGACTGAAATCAAATCACATTCCAAATAACTTTTCCAGCCTTTGAAATGTTTTGTGGTCTTTTCTTAACATGTGCTGATCTACAGTTTTATTTCAAAGGTCTTTTGCAAGCAGGGTGCAATGTATTTTCACAGGGTATGAAAATTTTCTAGGCATTGTATTGTGTTAGGAGGGAATTTGTGCTCTTTGGATGGGGTTAATCATTAGTGGAATAGAATGTGTTTGTACTAAGGCTTAAATGCATATTATTGGAAATTAAAATAAAATATTGTGAATAATAAATTCAGGCTCTAAGATATTTACCTGTTTTGGATTTCTGGAGTATGCCATACAGATTTTATTATTATTATTATTATTATTATTATTATTATTATTATTATTATTATTATTATTATTATTATTATTATTGGGGAATAAAATTTTTAAAGCTGAGATTTTAAAGGACAAATTTGTGAATGAATTTGTCTGAAAGAACATTTTGTAACACGTTTCTAAAAAAAAAGAACTGAATTGCTCATGATTACACACAGTAAAATTAGTGAATAGAAGCATTTATAAAAAACAAATTCTTTTATTTATTTATAAATTCAGTGTTGAGGGGCTGCAGGAATGTTCTGGGGTCTAGAAATGTTTGCGGATATTAAGCATACAGCATAAAGTAAAAAAAAGTTTTAAAAATAATTTAATAAAGATAATATTAAATTATTTTAACTTAAATCATAAGATAAAACATTTTAAGTTAAACAAATTATAAAGTAAACAAATAAATATAGTTATACTAATTGTAAAATACAAAATTTATTAAATATTGGATAATTTAATTGTTCGAAACATTCATTCATTCATTTTCTTTTTGACTTAGTCCCTTTATTCATCAGAGGTCACCACAGTGGAGTGAACCGCAAACTTATCCAGCATATGTTTTACGCAGCGGATGCCTATATGCTGCAACCCAGTACTGGGAAACACCCTACACACTCATTCACACTACGGCCAATTTAGATTATTCAATTCACCTATACCGCATGTCTTTGGACTGTGGGGGAAACCGGATCATCAGGAGGAAACCCAATTGCACACGAGGAGTAATAATATATTAATTATAATATTAATTTATTTTTAATTAAATCATAAGATAAAACATTTTAAGAATATGATTTTTAAAAATTAGCATAAAGTAAACAAATAAATTCAAATATATTAAAATGATAGGTATACTACTTGTAAAATACAAAACTGATTAAATATTGGATAGTTTATTTATATGAATCTTATCCAATCATTTTTGCACTTAACATTTTTAACTTAACAAGAATAAGAATGTAACAATAGAAACTATATTCATTCATTTATTTTTCTTCGGCTTAGTCCCTTATTTAACAGGGGTCACCACAGCAGAATAAACCACCAACTATTTCGGCAAATGTTTTTTACACAGCAGATGTCCTTCCAGCCATAACCCATCACTTGGAAATAAAAGCTATATATATTTTCCAAAATATTTTAGACCCATTTTTATTAAATAAAAGGATAATAAAACTTTATTAATGCTCTGTTCATATCAATAATTGATTACTGAAAAAAATATTATTTATAATATTATAATTAAAACAATTCTCTTGCATGACTAAAATAATCTAATAATCATATTGGGTAATTTATCTAAATGACTCAAAGACACGCCTTTTAAAAATCGCTGAGTGAATGATACAATGACAAAACACGCTCATTTGTCGCCACCTACTGGTATAAAACATAAACTCCAGAAAGAAGCAGCACTCATTGAATCTCCTTATGAGTTTAATCCTACTTGCTCAAGTAACCATTATGAATCAAAATAAAAAACTAATAAAGTGCGTCTCTAAGTCTTCCTTATCTGTCTGTCAGACTGTGAGTGAGCGGTGGAGGCGGGAGGGAGCCAAGCGAGGCGGTGGCTCGCACTCCGTTTTGCCCTATTATGGTCACGAGCGTGACAGCGCGCGCTACCCAGCATGCGCAGCGGCGTGAGGCTCCGCCACAGCCAAGATGACCGACTTTGAGGAGCCGCTTTCAGACGAGGAGAAGGTAAAAATAAAGCATTAAGTTAACTTACACAAACCGCTCAAATATATGTGCTCGTAAGTCCTTATATTGCAGCTCTTCGCGTCTCGGGGGATGCAAGACTGCTTCCCGGAAGGAGCGCGAGGCTGTCTAGCCGGTTAACGTTAGCTGTGTGCTAATCTGTGAGGAAGTGAAATCGCAGCTTTGCACTCACGTAAAACACAAAACATGACACTTAAACAACAGCGATACACGACCGATAAGCAGTGTTTGGCAAGTCTCGAAGTTCTGCTTGCTTTGTTGGAGCCAGAATGGCCGTGTTGTTATTTGGTGTCAGTGTTGTCAGCGTCAGCTGTTAGCTTGTTAGCTGTCAGAGGGAGTTCAGAAATAGATCCAAGCAGATCCACCCACTTCGAACCGAGCCTCTCAGCCGACGCGCTTAAACGGGTCGTGCTCCGGTAGAGTTACACATGTTTGGGGCTGCAGATGCCAGATCCGCCTGACACGACAGCCATCTGAGCCGAAAGCCTCGGCCGGATGAAGTTACGACCGCAGGAGCGGCTCTGTTTTGGGCTGGAAGTCTGCAATCTCTGCGGTTTTAAAGCGATAGTTCACATGCAAATGACATTTCGGTTTACATGCTCACGGCGCACGGTCATGTTGTTTTAAACCTTTCTGCCTTGCTTGCTGCGGTGAATTAAAAAATGAATTTAGTGTGGTGGTTAACCTTTAATTGCGTCTTTTATCAGTGGTGCTCAAAACTGTAATGTGGTCACTCAGACAGGAGACTTGAGTTTTATACCAATGGTGACTGATTTATTTATTTGTGCTGTCTGTCTTGTTCAATCCCTCCCCTGAAAGCTGCTTTTAACTACCCCACGTTTTCTTTCCTTTAATTACCTGACTTGTGGTCCTTTTCTGCATGCTGTCAGAGTTATGTAACACAGCTGACTTCCCCTGACCGGCCAGTAGATGCTAATTAGACAGATGCTTCCTTTTATGTTAGTCTCGTTCTCTTTATTAAATGTGTTTGTGTGCTTGTCATTTTATTATGCATTGAAGAGACTGTTCACCCAAAAAAATGTAAATATTTGCTCACCTCATGTTGACAGACTTGTATGTTTGTTTTGCTGTAAAATATTACATTAGTAATATTTTTTGATTTTATTTTTATACAAAAGTAATGCATCTACAGAACACAACAGTCCGGATCTGGAAGTAAATTTCTCAACAGGACAATATATTTTAACAGTAATTGATGATTCTTTTTTCCTTTGCTGTTGTCGTGGTTACTTTTATATAAATATTTACATGATTTTGCTATACTGTACCTTATTTATTTATTTATATATATATATATATATATATATATATATATATATATATATATATATATATATATATATATATATGAGCAATTCCATGCAAATATCAACCATCCCAGGAAATAAATTAAGTTTTCACCAAAATATGGAAACCGTTTCCAAGTTTTTTGTGTAAGCAAGTATTTTACAGTACTTTAGAAATACTCAAAAAACATATGTCAATGTATTAAAACTATTATATTTTATTTACCAAGGTCACACAATTTCACATCGGTCACATCCATAATAACACTTTTTCCTCACAAATGCAAAAATGGCAAATAAAATAAAGTTAATCATTTTTGTTCCATAGAGAGTCATATGTCATCCTTCTGATTATCATTATTTCTTTTGTGTAGTGCAGTTTAATTCAAAAATTTTTTACAAAGTATACGATATACTACAAACTCGCATACTTTTTTGGTCACATCCATAACACTTGTTTTCTTTTTTTAACTACAACTTTTTCTCCTTTAAACTACAAAAAAGTTTACAGATTGATATTTTTCTGGTCCCTTAACTCTGTAATCAGTTGTTCTGGAAAATATAAACAGATGTTTCAATATAATGTTAACATATGCTTTCTATGTCAATTTATGTTTTGAGTTTTTACCGCAAATGTCACATCCATAACGTTGGAATTGCTCACACACATATACATATATATATACATATATATATATATATACATATATATATATATATATATATATATATATATATATATATATATATATATTAGGATTATATAGCTACAGTTTAAAATATACTAAATTTGTGGAGTTACTGCAGAGTTTAACCATAGTGGAGTAAAAGTTTAGCATTTGCACAAGTTCTTAAGCACTATAAGAGTTTAGATCATTTACACACAAGCAAAATTACCACTAATTAACCATGCAGTGTTATTTTGTTTGATTCTTTCAACTTTTGCACCTGAATGCGATTTGACTATACCCTGAAAACCATAAAGCTGTTTATTTGCTCTATCGCATTTAGCTATAATTTATTTATTACATTTCATGCATGATTTGTTCCCCTACAAAATCCTGCCAATCAATCAAAAATTAATAAATAGATTACAAATAGAACTATTCAATTCATCTGGTGAAATTGTTTGCACATTCTGATTTTTCCAAATGAATGTGAATGTGTGTGTATTTTGAATTTATTGTTTCTTTGGATGCAACTAAAAAAACTTTAAATATTATATTTCTTATGTATTCCTGTTTTTTAATTGATTGTAAATCACAATTTCTAATGGGATTATAGTTCTGTTTTTTATTGAAGTTGGTAAATACAAAGTGTTGCACATTTTGTCTTTCGATCTAATTTTAAAATAAAAGTTTATAAATGTATTATTCACCTCATGGTTGGTTGATCGGGTTCAGGGGTATTAATGAAAAATAATTAAATGGGTTGAAAATTAAAAACTCTTAGAATCCTTCTGCGAAAAATAATAGAGAAAAATAGTGTAAGATCCTGCGGACAGGCACTAATTATGCTGTCTGTTGACATTCATTGAATGGACAAAAACCTTTTTGAGTGAACCTTCAGTTTTAACATCACACAGCGGATCCAATGAGTATGTTTTGACATCAGGAATAAGCTTTTTTGGTTTGAGGGAGATGTTTTTGGTCATTTAGTATTGTGGTTAATGTGGTTTTGAATTTTGAACCGCTTATGTTTTGGTTATGTGTCATTTTGGGATCTCGGTTGTCTTCTTTTTAGTGTGTATGGTGTAATTTGAGCTCTGGAGTCACCCGTTGAACCCTGGTTTGATTCAGTAGTCCTGAAGCTACAGTGTATTATTAAGACAAGCATGTGCTCACTTGTAATTTATTATGTGTTATTTCTGCAGGTCCGCATCGCAGCTAACTTTGTGACCCACGCTCCCCCTGGAGAATTCAATGAAGTGTTCAACGGTGAGTGTGTTCTGCTGCTCTCTTATGGCCATTGTTTTTAGGCATTGTATTGGACTTAAGTGGCAGTATAATAGTTCACACCTTAGTTTTTCCACAATTTTTGAATGAATAAAAAATGACTTGTCATCGTATAAAGAAACAATATTTTAAAGTTTTGTCAATGGTATATTGGTGGCCATATTGGTATTGACTTCTTTTCGGCAGTGTGGGAGATAATTTTTAGTTTTATATCTAGATGCCTCTTTGAAGTCTTCTTGTTTTCTGCAGTTAAGGCTATAAAATAAAAGCAGTTGTCCACTTTTTGTTATTAGGCTCAAAAAAAACCATATTACGATTTCCAATATTAAAAAAAATTCTAAGTAGTTGTATTGAATTGTAGTGATATTTCTCAGTTTTACAGTATTTTTGCTCTGTGTGTGTGTAAAAACAAGATCATCCAAATGAAACTACAATTTGATTTGGTTTTTTGCATCATCACCAAACTACATGGATGAACATCTTGTGATCATTTTTGCAAATCACTGAAAGAGAAAGTGGGGAGCTTTAAGAGATGTTTGATGTTTATTTATTTATTTTTTTTCTCCAGCTTAACAATATATTGGTCTTTTGCAGTTTAATTGGCTGCAGCACATTGCTTTTCTTCATACGTGATTTTTTTTTTTTAACCAGTTTTGTATTTTAAGGCCCAATCGCGCTTTATCCCTTAGCCCTTCCACTTCCTGTTTTGCGTGGTAACGTAAAGAGTTAGCAACGTCCCAATTCTCTTTTGCTTGGTGAGGTAGGGGGAATTGCCATATTGCAATTCAAGTGAAGAAATTTCCCTGATTACACCAGCTTCAGCAGCAACAGGACTGAAAAAACAAGCAAGGAAACACACATTAAAAAAATTGGGATTAGACCTAAATGACATTTCCTTGATTTGTAAATGATCGTTATGCATTTTTATTTATTTTTTTGCAGATGTACGACTTCTCCTCAACAATGACAACCTCCTTCGGGAAGGGGCAGCACAGTAAGATATTTTGCAGATCTGTGCATCGTATGCTGTCTAGTTGTGTTTTGCTTTTTCCATACATTGATTTATTTGTGGTAGCTTGCTAACATATGAACACGGTCTGCTGGACACTTCCGGTTAGTGTGATTGCCATTCTGGGGTGCGTTTTCCAAACAACGATTTAACTCGCGGCTGAACTATCATAGTACAATGCATCTTTGGGAAAAGAACAATGTAGTGATGAGTGTTTCCTAAAACTGTAGTTTCTTTGTCGCAGATCCATCGTTTGAACCATGTTAGTTATAACTTAAAACATCCATAATGATGCTCTAAGAGGGGTGGAGTAACTACTTCTTTAGAGAAAACCCCATAATTTAATGTGCAAATTATTGTTTACATACGCATTTTTAAAAAGTCCAGAATTAGTTTTGGTAAAAACATGCACTCATTTTCCAGATTAATTGAAATATATGTAAATAGCACATATAGGATCTATGTTTCCTTTACAAATATTATTGAGAATATTCCTTATAAAATCACTTAGCTAACACGTATTCTAATCTCATTTATAAATCATACAAATCACTAATGGTTGTAGGCCTAATATACAGTAGGCTATTTATTAAGAAATAAAAAAAATCCTACTTAATAATAATAATAATAATAATGTTTATTAATAATAAATGTATATTATTTGAATTTTTTAACTCTACTTTTACAATTTGACACATTCAAACCACTGCATAAATGTTCTAACCAACATGCCCATGTCTCATAGGCCTACAGTACAGATACATTATATATATATATATGTGTGTATGTGTGTGTGTGTGTGTGTGTGTGTGTGTGTGTGTGTGTGTGCGCGCATGTGTGCATATATATATGTATGTATGTATGTGTGTGTGTGTTCAAAATGACATAAATGTTTTCAGAGTGCACTATGAAGGAAACACAGTTGTCAATATGAAGATTACTAAAACTGAACTGTATAAATACTTTGCAATTATACCTAAGAAAGATGACTTTAATTTTCTTTTTAATCATTCCAAGTTTAAATGTTAGAATGTTCTAAATGAATAGGGCATAGGGGGATAACGGGGAATATAACACAACCAGGAACTATGCCTCTAACTGAGCTCTAGAGGTGTGGTTGCAACCGAACAAGTTTGTGATGCAGTTTGCGAATGTTCGTTGGAACGGTGTATTTGGGAAACAACAAATCAACAAACTGTGTTTGTAACAACGAAACTTGTGACCTTAGTTAGCTAACGATGGTTTTCGGAAACGCACCCCTGAACAATATTTTGATGCACAGCATTAAAGCACAAACACACAATACTTACACAGACGTCACACTGGCACAAACATTCAGATACCGAGATATCTTGTTATCAGTGCTACAAACCTTATATTATTCTTATAAAAGTTTCAGTAGCATACTAAAAAACTACAACTATGTGGTCATTTTTAAAGTAAACTTACTTACAACTATTATTATAAATATGCTATAGATACACACACACACACACACACACACACACACACATGAAATCTCTCACTCATGATTAATTTAAATAAAGGCTACCCGCTACCCTTCCAAACTATTTAATCTCTGTCTGATTTAAAATGTGTTGAATAGTTGGATGCTAAAATTACACTGAAGCGAGGGGCTGTGTTTTTTTTTTTTTTTCAATAATGTTCAGTCACGTAACAACCCAAGCCCCCACCCAAACCCACCGGTATTTCAAAGCAAACTCCAGTAGAAAACAATCAGAAGAGCATATATTAGTGTGAGGCATTAACCCTTGATGTTGCATTACTGGAGAAATAAGTTAAACTGAATTGCCAGTGTGTGTGAATTGTGTTGTATAGAAAAATGTTAATCTTTCTAACATTTTGGACATTTCCTCATGATTACAATGATGTTAAATAAAAACAATAAATAAATATAAGAGTAGAGATAAAATCTGATGTTAAATATTATGTATTTTAACAATATTTAGCTGCTAATCTTTTTAAATAACCCACTATGTATTTATTTTAAGTCTTGAAATTGTGTGTATGAATTTTTAAAAACGTTTTTATAAGAAGAATCTTTCTGTTTTACAGTGCCTTTGCTCAGTATAACATGGATCAGTTCACCCCTGTCAAACTGGATGGCAGTGAAGAGTCGGTAGGTTCATGGTTTGATGACTCACAGATGCAGTCACAGGGCTCCAGACTGCCACTAAATAACCTTATTTCCATGTCAGCGTGTCTTAATTTTGTTAGAGGTATCACTGGTGCCACTTCCAATTCACCTAAATAATAAAAAATGCCAATTATGATATGTATGAGAAACATTAAACAGCAAAAGTGAAACAATATGTTTAGCACGACCATAGATTGAATGTAAGCTTGCTTTGATCATGTTACCTGTGTTAAAAAAATGCTACATGAATGAAGGAGCTTTTCACCAAGGTCTTCAGTATAAAACACAAGTGCCTAGTTTAAAGTGAAAAGAATCATCACTTCTCAAGAGTGCTTACAGAAAACACGACAAGTGTTGTGCTGCTACGATTCAGTTAAAAGGTTTTTCAATCCGAAACCCACCAACATTTGAAATGAATTGGCTAGTAGAACAAACTGGGATATTCATGCTAAATTTGATCATATTATGAACACAGACATAATAGTAATATAATAATGTGATTCTTCTATTTAAGAGGTTAGAGTATTTTAGTTGAGCCATATCAGTTTTTGTTTTTATATATTTATGTAAATTTTGTTATTTTATCTATTGTTTTATGTTTATGTAATGTTTAAGTATCTATTAACTACTGATTTTATGAAAAGTTCTAATTTAGTTTGTACATATTCTTTAATTTTATTTTACATTTTAGTTATTTCATTCTTATTTTTATATATTTTAATTTTTTTTTATCAAAATATGCCTAATATTTTTTTTAATTAATAATATTAATTTAATTTCTAAGTCATTTGGCAAATGAAAAATGCCTGTAGATCTGCTCTAGAAATGTTCTTTGCTCTCAAATGTTTGTCTGGATTCCTAAATTATTTCAGGGCATTTTGTAAATATGCATGTGTATTTAGTTTATGCTTTGCTTTAATACTCTTTGTTAGGTTTTGAACTGAGAGCACAGTGTTGACAGTGTTTATTCAAGCTGGGTGTTAACTCTGCTCTCTGGAGATCTTTGTGTACTCAGTGTATGATCGGGACAGGTGTGATCATTGTACTGTGAGTGTTCGCAGCCGCCGATTGTGATCTCCGTGTATGATTAATTCTGTTCCTGCAGGTTCTGATTACCGAGCATGGAGATCTGGGTCAGGGGCGGTTCTTCGACCCACGGAAGCGTGTGTCATTTCGTTTCGATCACCTCCGGAAGGAAGCAAGCGATCCTCAGCCGTATGAGGGAGAGAGCGCCCTGCGGTCCTGGAGAGACGCTTGTGATGAAGCACTCAGTGCTTACGTAAAGGAGCACTATCCCAGCGGAGTCTGCACGGTATGTGTTCTCCCTACAGCTAAACAGCACAAGTTACATTTATATTCATCCATCACAGCCATTGTTTGTGAAATTTTGATTGATATACAGTGTACTAATGTTTCTTTTGCAGGTCTATGGGAAAACTGTTGACGGCCAGCAAACAATCATTGCTTGTATTGAGGGTCATAAGTTTGAGCCCAAAAACTTCTGGTGAGTAATGTTGCTGTTATTAATCGATTGTATTTTGATCATTTATAAATTGTAGTTGCATCACAAGGAGAATTGAACAGATTTATTTTTTCTGAATGTCTAAAATGGTCAGTTTTGATCTTGTCGTCTGTTTTTCTGTCAGGAATGGCCGGTGCAGGTCAGAGTGGAAGTTCAACATTAGTCAGTCATCAGCTCAGGTGGTGGGAGTATTGAAGATCCAGGTGAGACTGGAAGGGCTACCTGAAGTTGGAAATGTGATGATGAAGAGTTTGTGGTAAATCTTTTGATTTTTTTCTGTAGGTGCATTACTATGAAGATGGTAATGTTCAACTTGTGAGCCATAAGGAGGTGGAGGAGTCCATTGTAGTGACTGTAAGTGAAAACAAATATATTCATCTCAACTTTTGTTCTAGAATTTTTATTTTGAGTTAATAATTATTTATTTTATATTATTACAATTTTTATTAATTCTTATTTATTCCATTATTAAATCTAATGTCGTGCCAGTGCCTGCTTTTTCATACCACAGACTGAGAATTAGTAAAATTTCTGTCAATAATTCAATAGCCTCAGACTAGTCTTCCTTCATCTTCTGAACACAAACTAAGATATATTGGGTGAAATTCAAGAGCTACCTGGTCCTCTATAAACAGCTTTAGTCCTAACTCAAAGTCAGAAAAGATACCCCAAAAAAAAAACCCATCAGAAATGTACTAAAAAACATAGTCAGCACAGTCCATGTGATTTCAGTGGTTCTGTTGGAATATTGTAAACCTCCTAGAATTACATTTATGCACATAATAGAAAAATAATACCTTTATTCAAAAGTTTTTTTCTTCCCGGTGTCTGTATGGGGCATGGTATGGGGTGTAAAATATCTTAGTTTGTATTCAGAAGATGAATGAAGGTCTCTGTCTTCTTGGATAGTATGGTCATTTATTCACAAATCTTCCAGCAATATTTTTTCCAGCGAGTATTCCAGTTTTGCGAATAAATTTAATGAACTGGTGGAAATGTCATTTGGATGGAAACAGCTAGTGTCAGAATATTCATAAAATATCACAATCTGTTTCAGTGCTTTTAGCAAATATTGTAAACCCCCAGAATATCTGAGACCATTATGTGAAACAGGGTTTTTTTAATTTATTTTTTTATTAATGCTATTAATGCAGTACTATTCAACAATACTGTACAAATGCATGCAGGACATTTTTTTGATTCTTTATTAGTACATAAAAAAGAATATAGGCATATTGCAATAGATCAACACTAGGTATAGTAAATGTTGACCTAATTTTCTATTTTTTTCAGGTTAAGCTCTTTATTTTTTTGTAAAATTTATTTATTACTTTTTACGGTTTGTGTATCACATGTAGACACAGCAAACATTTTACACCCTATTCTCCCTCTCATCAACCTGTTCACTAAAAAAAACAAAACAAGAACAAAAAAAGGAGGATTTGTTTAAATCCGGTAAAGAGTGTTTCCCAAGTCTATGTTTAGACTGTGATACTACCCTACTCCCTCAGAGCTTATTTTTGTTGTAGCAGTCTGCCAACATTGTACTTAAAGAAGTTATGTATGTGATCTTTCCCACTGACATATGTGACACCATTTTTTTAATCCACTTTCCAATTCTAGGTTCGTTTATATTTTACCAATTAGGAGCAATAATACTTTTAGCTTGTAAAATGCACATTTCTATGAATCTGACCTCTTTGGGAGGGCTGACAGGATATATACCCAGGATAAAAATCTTAGGATCCAATAGTAATTTCTTTGATAAAATTTGGTCAATCATAGGGCTGTGCAATTAATCGAAATTCAGTTTCGATTTCAATTTTGGCTTCTAACGATTATGAAAAAACAATAATCGAGGTAAAATGATTATTGCATCATATAGGCTACCACTTCTTTTCCAGTTGTACACATTTGTTGCTCTGCAAAGCTCAGTTTCACGTGAAAATGACCAAAAGCATGTACTGTAATGTACCTTTTGCAGCATAGGATGCGCATCATTCATTGATGAACATTCAAATCACTCATGTTTTTAAAAGCGTGAAAGAGATCACATGCTGTTGTGTGTGTGTGCGCTCAGCCTCAGAGACGAGCAGAGCACACACATCTAGTCACCTTAATGTGAGCGCTTTAATGGTCAAATACATGCAAATTTTAGTCAAAACGCGGTGTTTAGTAGCGATTATTCATATTAACCCTCATTTATGTAGTAAACAAACGAGTTGAGAATCAAAAGACATGTGAAAGTGAAACCATAAATCAGAACCATACTGCTCTTAAAGTGACAGTGCGCAATATTCCTGCAAACAAATGTTTTTATCATTATTAGTCAAACAACAAAAGGATAAAATCCCTCACTGCTCTTGACTGAAGGACTTTTGTAGCTATAATTAAAGTTTTGTTTTCTTACAGTGAAGATGCTTAAAGCACAATTTGTTTCATATCTTTATTCTATTGTATTTTTTCCCTTTCCTTATTTACAGGAAGGAAAATAACTGTATATATACAGTTGAAGTCAGAATTATTAACCCTCCTGAATTATTAGCGGCCCCTTTCCCCCAATTTCTGTTTAACGGAAAGAAGATTTTTTTCAACCCATTTCTAAACACAATAATATTAATAACTAATTTTCTAATGATTGATTTCTTTTATCTTTGCTATGATGACGGTACATAATATTTAACTACATATTTTTCAAGATACTAGCATTCAGCTTAAAGTGACATTTAAAGGCTTAACTAGGCAAATTAGAGTAATTAGGCAAATCATGGTATAAAAGTAGTTTCTTATGCAGACAATCAAAAATATAAAGTGCTTAAGGGGGCAAATAATTTTGACCTTAAAATAGTTTAAAAAATTTTTAAACCTGCTTTTATTCTTGCCGAAATAAAACAAATGAGAATTTCTCCAGAAGAAAAAATATTAGGGAAATACTGTAAAAAATTTGTTACTCTGTTAAACATAATTTGGGAAATATTTATTTAAAAGAAAATTCACAGGAGGGCGAATAATTTTGACTTCAACTGTATATCGTTTTGAATAATCATGATTACAATTATGACCAAAATAATTGTGATTATGATTTTTCTCATAATCGAGCAGTCAATAATTTCAATAACAACTTGCCAAAAGGGTTTCACTGTGACACATTCCCATATACAGTGGTACAGTGTATCTCATACCTCATTGCACTTTATACAGGTGTAAACTCTTCAAGACTTCAAAGATGATTTAAACTAAATTTCTGCCGTTTTATCTCCAGAATGAAGTCCAGACTGCCAAGGAGTTTGCAAAAATCATTGAAAATGCGGAAAACGATTACCAGGTAAGTGCTAGAAGTCCTAGAAGTGTAAATCTTGAGATTTTTTATGATTAGTGCATCCCTAGTTCAAATTTTACAGAACCCAGTTAAACTTTTATTTTGTTTAAATGTTTGTTTTTTCCTAGACGGCCATCAGTGAGAATTACCAGACGATGTCAGACACCACCTTCAAAGCTCTGCGCAGACAGCTGCCTGTCACCCGCACCAAGATCGACTGGAACAAGATCCTCAGCTACAAGATTGGTAAAGAGATGCAAAATGCTTAGAAACGACCCACTTCCTCTTCCTCCTGTTCAAGTGCAGAGTCGGTACACACAACACCGTCCACTCTACATGAAGAAGTCTCCCCAAAAATAAAATTAAGAAAAAAAAAAAGTCAAAAAACTTTTTGTTTGAATAAAAAAAAAAGCAGATACGATTCCATTCAACTTTCTGTCATTAATGGACTTTGATGGGTCTCCACTGTGGAAGAGGTTCAAATGAGAACTTGAGGGAATCATGGATCTAAATTATCGGCAATTGTTGCTTTTCTCATGTTTACCCAGTCGCAGGTCACTCAAAGAGTTTGTATTGTTTTGATTTTTTTGTCTTTTTTTTTGTGAACTGTGACAGCTGCAATGCTTGTGCAAAACGTTTTGTGTGTTTAAAGCGGTGGATAAGTAATGCCTCACTCACTGTATCTCCAAACCCAAATCAGATGACAACCCCACCCTCCTCCTCCTCTGCCTACTGACATCCTGAAGATATGAGATTTCCCGCTGTCCTTCCACAACTATAGAGGCTGTACCAAGGAAAGGATGAGGTCGGGGCGAGGAGGGGAACGGGCTGTGTGTTCAGGTTTGGGATGGCCATCTGTCTTAACTGCTCTCACCGTATCTTTGTCTAACAGTGACTCACAGTCTAACTTAAAACGGTTTTAATAACCAAAAAGGCAGAATAAATAAATCCATGGATAACCCTCTTTTGATGGCAAACATGTCAACATTAAGTCTTGTTTGTTATTGTTATTTTTTATTTGCACAGCAGATAGTGGTTCAGGCTGTTTGTACAAGGTACTTATGATGCATTTGGGGTATCCGCACACTGTTATGCAACAAATCCACAATCTTCACGGTAAATCTGAATCTCTCTGTCTCATCCAGAATCCTGAAGGCTCCATCACTGTTGCGATTGCATGTTTCTGCCACACTGCTTTCACTTTAACCTTAGATTTGTTTGTCTCTACTGTTTCTTTAGAGATTCTCTGTAAAATACACTCCTCATGTAAGACTAGCACATTATCTGTCTCTCATTATCTTTATTTTTTCAAATTTTAAATCATGCAAACGTAACGTCTACTCAGTAAACGGCACAAAAATGACTAAATGGTTACTTTTGAGCTTTTATTTTTGAAAATCGGCTGTTGTTTGTAGTCAAGTCTGTGCTGATGTACACTTCCAGTCTTTCTCTAAATCACTTTCTCTAAAATGTCATTGGAATCTTCAGATCAGATTCACTTTTGCTAATTACAAAACTATATAACAAAAGTACATAATAATGTCTAAAAAACACGTATTGGTAACTTAAGCAGGTTGCACACCAAAAGCGCTGCATTGCGCCACGCAGCGCCATACATTTCAGAATTCTAAACATAGGTTTCTATCAGGGTACACACACCGGCGCTGCAAGTCAGCAGCGCCCAGCCATGACTCAGGACACTGTTCATTTCTCTGCCGCGCCATCTGATTAGTTTCATGTTAAATATCAAGCAAATGTCCGCGTCTGGTGTGTGATACTTTCAACTGTCATGTGCACGCCGCTTCCGGTGTGCGACCTGCTTTAAACAGCCTTGTATTTATTTTTACACTGTTAAACCTGTTAAGTTATGTTAACGCAAACTGTTTGATGAACCTGATTGCAGCGAACCATTTAAGTTTTGAGGAAATGGTTTGAGTACTGTAAACTTGTGTATATATATATACAGTTGAAGTCAGAATTATTAGCCTCCCTTTGGAAAAAAAATATTCAAAGGATGTTTAACAGAGCAAGGAAATTTTTACAGTATGTCTGATAATATTTTTTCTTCTCAAGAAAGTCTTATTTGTTTTATTTCGGCTAGAATAAAAGCAGTTTTTAATTTTTAGTTAAGGTCAAAATTTTTAGCCCCTATAAGCTATATATTTTTCGATAGTCTACAGAACAAACTATCGTTATACAATGACTTGCCTAATTACCCTAACCTGCCTAGTTAACCTGATTAACCTAGTTAAGCCTTTAAATGTCACTAAGCTGAATACTAGTATCTTAAAAAAAATATCTAGTCAAATATTATTAACTGTCATTATGGCAAAGATAAAATAAATCAGTTATTAGAAATGAGTTATTAAAACTATTATGTTTAGAAATGTGTTGGAAAAAAAACATTTCTCCGTGAAACATAAAAAATGAACAGGGGGGCTAATAATTCAGGGGGTTGGGGGGGTTAATTAGGACTTCAACTGTGTATATATATTTGTATGTATATATATATATATATATATATATATATATATATATATATATATATATATATATATATATATATATATATATATATATATATATAATTATTATTATTATTTTTTATTTTTATTATTTTTTTTTTGAGTCATATAGACATATTATTTGTATTGATATGGTCAAATATATATAGTAGTAATTTAAACATTTTCAGTTATCAAATTGGTGTATGAGTTCAGTTATTAGAACAAAACAAAGTCAAAACAACTATATAGCTACTCAACTCCAACGCTAGAAGCAGTACTAAACCAGTTAACACAAAAATATAATTAATGACTCAGGTTTAAGTTCTGCTTAATCTAATCAGTTTATGACAACTTTTTCATTGTCAAAGTAACTTTTTTGAAATTAGAATAACTTATTAGTGATTTTTCACTGTTAGGTTTTACAGTGTAGAGCTATATAGAGTAATAACAAATTTTACATCTCCGCTAGAGATAAACAGTTGAATTGATCTGATGGGAGCACTTTTATCTTAGCTTGGCATAGATCCTTTAATCTGATAAAACCATGAGCATCTTGCTCAAAAAATGACCTAAGTGTTTCGGTAATTTTCCTATTTAAAGCTTGCCTCTTCTGTGATTACCTCATGCACTGAAAATAGTCCCCTTAGTCACAGAATTGACGGAAGTGAGCCAAGTTTCAGGTCCTGTGTAAAATCATTGCACTTGCTGCAGCTGTGGTATGCTGCAAAGTTTCTTGATTATTATGCTGGAATGAGAGGATTTAAAGTCATATGACCTAAAAAAAAAAAGAAACTTTTAATTTTCCGTTGGTCTTAGTACATGATCTAACTGTAAAATAACTTGTGCTTTAAATAGGAAAATTATCAACTCTAGTCATTTTTGAGAGAGATGCTAGTAGTTTAACTTTTAATCCGATTCAGTGATCTATGCTAAGCTAAACTATACTAACACAGAGATTGGTTGAATGGATTGTAAAAAGGTTAAATCCAACACGATCTCGCAGCAATTTGTAACTTTTTGATTTAGTGGCTAGTTTGTATGAATTCGTACAATCTCATTGGTAGAATTTTGTGCAATTTGCTTATCCCCCAATGGTGGGGTTGGGTGCCACGCCTCCTTTTTAAAATCGTAAATTTTCGTACGACTGAACTTGTCTGATTTAGCCACTAACATGACAAAACGTAAAATAGTTATGTTTCCTCGTGAAATCAGGTTGGTTAAATCCCAGGGGAGTGGAAAAGTAGCCTTTTTTTTTTAGTAGAGCTTTCCTTTGAGCACTTTGCTCTCTTTTAACTTTAATTAAACAAAAAATATACTTGTTTTATAGAAATAAATGGCTCAATTCAAATATTATTGTTTAGCATAACAAAATTCTGGGGTGACACGGTGGCTCAGTGGTTAGCGCTGTCGCCTCACAGCAAGAAGGGCTGCTGGTTTGAGTCCCAGCTGGCGGTTCATTCCTCTGTGGTGACCCCTGATGAATAATGGGACTAAGCCGAAGGAAAATGAATAACAAAATTCTCTTGAAATAAAAAATGATAATAAATAATAATTATAATCTCTGGTTTATTTTATTAAGAACAACACGGGTGACTCCTGGATGGAAAATGTGTTTATATTTGTAGCAAATTGATACAATGATACATCATAACTGCATAAAAAAACATCAAAAACAAGCTTTAAACTTTTAAACAAAATTTTTATTAGCTTAGGGGAAAATACAGTTGGTCTTAAATTCATTTAAGGTCATTAACTTGCTGTAAAAATAATCTGGAAAAATTCAACTAATCAAACTGTATTTTCATACAACTAGCTAAAAGTTTAGAAACTGGTCTGTCCAAGTCCCTGGTAAGAATATAAAATTTCCAAAAAAAATTAAAAATAATAATAAACCTGCCAGTAGTAAAAATCTAAACTGCTACTTAAAGAGGTTTCAATTCAGTAGGAGAAATGGTGAGGTATTTAAATACAGAAATAAATGACAGTACAGCAGCTGAAATCTATGTAGGAAAGGACAGATACATGCATCACATTTACTCATACAAGCTAACATCCTTGGTCCTTCCTTAAGCAAGGTAAGACTATGCTGCTGTATTCATCTGAGCAATACCTTCATGCCAGCAAGATGTTTACATAAACATAAATTCTGTTTTCAGACTTGTCAAGTTTAAACCTCAAAAGACTATTTAAAAAGGACACGGGTAAGACAAGAAAAAGTCCCAAGGTATCCATTAAATTATGACGATTTGTGCTTAACCATGGTTGTGAATCATGTAAACTGGTACTATAGGTTCTACCTAATATTGAGGGTTAATATTTCATTTTAAATATAAGACTGTCCAGTATAAACATATATAATACATGTGATACAACCAGATGTTGTTATTGAATGCATTCTCAGAAAATGTCAACTTGATTCTAAATATAGTTTACAATCATTTAAACAAGCATTTTCAATCTTCATTTACAGAGAAGGTTTTCAGGTTTGGCTGTTGTTTAATGCTGCCCGACCACCAGGTGGCAGCTTCCTGAGCAGACTGACGACAGAAGATGTGGTCGTGGTGCAATACAGTAGGACGCAGAGATTTTCCATGACAGTTTCATATCAGTCCCTCAGAAAATATCTCCAGTAGTTTGTTCCGGCGTGGACTCAAGAAATGTACAGCAACTACACATCATATATGACTGCTCGACAATAAAAGGTAACCAAGAGTTTAATATAGAACACACTTTCACCAGACTGATTGAGAATTTACTTATTAGTAGGTTGGTTAAAGCTGATACATCCTTAAATTTCTGTGAACAGGTCATCAGGAATTGGCATCAATATAATTGTAGGATAAATAAAACTATTGTTTTGTACTAAAATAACAGTAACAAAATATTTAAAAAAAAAGTATTTTACACAGTTGGGATGAGTTGGGCTCAGACTAGAGTTTGTTCAGGAATATCGAAAAACTTTAATGAGGTATAAGCTCTTTGTGTACTTTTCCAACCAGACCAGTATGGATAAGGCAGGGATGTTCAATCTTGTTCCTGGAGAACCACTTTCCAAAAACTGTTTAGCTCTAAGCTCCTCCAACACACACACTGAGATATTTCTTGCAATCCTGAAGACTTTGATTAGCGGGTCTTGTTATATTTAATTACTGTTGGAACTAAACTCTGTTCAAGAGTAGTGCTGGAAACCCTTTGGGTGGGTTGAGGGGGGAAAATGGTTCACAAATCCAGTTCTGGAGGATCCCCAAAAATACACATTGTGGATTTCTGACACAACCACTTGAATTCCTGAAGTCTTAACAAGCTGATGAGTTGAATCTGGTGTGAGGCATAAAAATATGCAGAGTTGCAGGTGCTCCAGGTCTTGGATTGGGAACCACTGCCAAGCCTAATCCTAATCCTACCTTCCTGCAGAGTTCAGTTCCAACCCTGTCCAATACAACCTGCCTTTCATCTTCAACTAATCCTTATCACCTTGGTCCAGGTGTATTTGTTTAAACTGAAAAGCAAATTCTGAAGCAGGTAACCAAGTCTGCCAACAACAACACTGGCTATCTCAACTAGACCAGGAGGGGGGCAACTCTGGTTCTCTGTCACTGTCCTTCAGAGTTTAGCTCCATCATATACGCATGAAAAAAAGATAACCAATGCCAGTTTTTTTTTTTTTTTTTTTGCACATCTGCTGAAATTATTTTGATTCCAATTAGTGCCTTTTTGGTAATTAATGAAGAAAATAATGCCACCGTGTCATGCCCAGATTCCTTCAAACACTTCACTAATTGATTACAGTTAAACACAGTGGCATGCTGCTTAGGGAAATGTAGATAAGGTTTACTTTAAAATAACAGGGAGGTGTGTTTGATTAGGTATGGCGCTAAACCTTGAACAAACAGTTGCATTCCTGGACTTGAGCTGCCCACCCCAGCCATAAGACCAATGGTTCTCCATCGTGGAGCATCACTGCACATCACAACCTGGATGTCTTTTTGTTAATCATTTTCAAGACCTGGGGCCTCATTTATGAACTGTGTGTATGCTCAGATTTGATGTTAGAGTACGTATACGCATGTCATTTATAAAAACTGGAAAAGTACTTACTGTACCACCATGTCCCGATCTGAGCAGGTGCATGCACTTTTCCTTGTTGCAACATCATATTCATGCATTCATTTTCTTTTCCGTTAGTCCCTTTATTAATTAGGGCTCGCCATAGCGGAATGAACTGCCAACTTATCTAGCATATGTTTTACGCAGCGGATGCCCTTCCAGCCACAAACCAACACTGGGAAACCAACGTCATATTACTGAAGCTATTATGGATATCTAATAAAAGTGGTGTATGTGCACCAAATTCATCAAAAACAACAAAGATGCAGTGTGGGAGGTTAATTGTGCAGTGTTGTCAGATTTGTTAGGAAGATTAAGTTGAACTTTTAATTGCCTAATGTTGAGAGTGCTTTACTCGCATGTTGTAGGCTTCACAGTTTATTCCATGTTGTTGTTTTTTATATTTTATATTACAAGCGAAATTGCGACGTCTTGATTTACCAATGCATAAAATCCACAATAAATAAACAATCAAAATATATCTGAAATAAATAATCTCGAGCCTCTACCTCTGCCAGCAGGACCTCAATTTTAGACTCTGAAAAGTCATTCTCAAAACAGATATCCGGATATTGCTGTGTTCTTTTGAATGGTAATGATATTAATTAGTGGCCGTTTACAAGGTCGAGATCTGACAGCAGGTTTTTTTTTTTTTGTGAGCACATTCGTTTTTTCTATCACACTTATGGACTTTAGCAAAATTGTCATAGAACAAATCTAAAGCGGTTTCTGCACATTTTATAAACGAGGCCCCTGAAATGTGTCAGATAAAGAAGGTATTCTAAATGAGCAAGATTTAAACACAAATTCTGTCATTATTTCTCTTTATGTTAAACTAAGACTTTGGTTACTCTTTAAAACCGTAATTAAGATGTTTTAATGAAAGAGGTTTCACTTTCACCACTGTGTGTGTGTAGTTAGGTCCCCAAGGGTTTGGATGAAATTTTGAACAAGTGCCCCAATGACCTTTTTGGATTTGCTAATTTTTGATTCTAAGTATGGATCTTCAAGTTTGGAGTGACAGAAACCTCTCAGGTGTCTTAATTTGCGTTTCAAAGATTATTTAGGGTAAGAATAGGAAAACAAATTTTAGGTTTTGCAGCAGCTATCTCTTTAAAGACAAGAACCAGCAACTATGACACTAGACCAGTGCTGTCTAAACTCAGTCCTGGAGGGCCAATGTCCAACCGACTTTAGCTCTAACTTGCTTCAATACACCAGCCAGGAAGTTTCTAGTGTATCTAGTAAGAGCTTGAGTAGCTGGTTCAGGTGTGTTTAATTACGGTTGGAGTTAAACTCTCCAGGACCGAGTTTGGACACCCCTGCACTAAACCATCACAGTAAAATATTAAAACAATAAGATAACCTTGAGTTTGACCCACATACTAAACCCTAAGTGCTTTAGATGCCATTAGAGGGAATGGAGTGGAGAACGCTAAGAATTGGCCGTGGGCTCTAGGGTGTTTAACTAGATGAAGACACAACCAAGTCAAGCTCTTTAGCATCTTCCTGACCACTGGTGAGACCACAGCTCCCAGTGAGCTCGGGGAAGTGGCTGGCCCTGCTAGAAGGAAGCGGTGAGTTGGGAGACTGATTGACCCCTTGTTTTTTGGCAGGAACAGGTGGGGGATGAAACTTCTCTGCTCTAGGAATAATTGGCGAGCGGATCCCTGGTGAGAGAATGCCTGGACTCTTCCCTGTTGGTGAAGAGGCAGCGGCCAGGCTGCGGTAATCAGTGCCAAAGGGTGAACTGTTGGACTGAGGGAGTTTACTTGAGACTGGGTTTGTGAACCGTGACAGCACCTGAGTGACAGTGTTGCGAGCGATCTGCTTTGCAGTAGAATTGTCTGGAGGGGTTGGAGTGCAGGCAGTTGGAGAGAGGTCTCGAGGCGAGTGGACAACACTTCCTCCGTGTTGCTGCTCTGCCTCAGCTTGCTGCTGAAACTTGTGACGTGCTGCTTGGAATCGTTGGTTAATGCTGGCCTGGTAAGAAGAAGGATAGGTCGGACTAGAGCAACCTAGAGAGGCCAAACGCTTGGTCAGAACAGGAGAAGAGCAAGGAGATGAACTAAGGGAGGACGAGGCAGGACTGCTGGGGGAGAGACACTGAAAGGCTCCACTTCCACCAGGGAGTACTACCCCATTGTCTGCCAATCCCTCTTCCTTGCACCTTTCTTCTGCTGGAAATTCTGGCTCTCGGGGAGTGTGATGACCATTTTGTTTATGTTGTGGAGATGCTTTAGGTGTAATTTTGCCATCAGCTTCTACTTGACTAACAGTAGGTGTGATACCTGAAGTTGCTTTATGTGGGATTTTTAGCTTCTCTTCATTGTCCAACCCTGCCTTTTCTCTTTCTTTTATTTCATCCAACTCCTTCTTTAGACTACTGAACTGCTCCAAAAGCTCCTGGTATCGTTTTTCTTCCTTCAGTAGTTTCCCTCTCATCTGCTCATGCTCTGTATCAAATTCAGCCAGCTTTCGTTCAGTTCTCGCCTCTATCTGCTGAGCACGAGTGCGTTCGCTCTCTAGCTCCCCCTTAAGGCTTTCCACAGCACTGCTTTCTTGTTCCAGCTGGCGGCTGAGCTGTGCAACACGCTGGCTCTCCTCCTCGGCTCGGGCTGTAGCCTTCTGACATTCTTTAGCTAGGGTTGAGGATAACTGCTGTTGCTCTGCTAAATCTTCCACAGCTTGACTCGACAGGACTGACCGCTCACGTTCCAATCGCTCGAGCTGAGCCCTCTCAGACTCCAACTGTAAAGAAAAGAAAGAGATGTCAAGAATCCAACAAGCACGTAGAGTCCGTTGGAAGAACATTATGCTTCATAAGAACATTGAAGATGAGTATACAACAGTTCTTGAGTGCATAAAGAGAGAGAGAGAATAAAGTGTGTGTGTAACCAAGGACCAGACAGGAAAGACCTTTTACATAATACTGCAGTCTGTACTTTGACCTTACCATTACCTTATCCTTGCCCTATAAAAACACAAGCAAACAATGGAATGCCTTAGATCGCGCACACACAAACACACTGAATCTCTCATGCACCACAGTTCATAAAAACAATGGAGGCTTTCCTCTGTAGAAGAGGGAACTGCCCCAACACTGTTACACAACAATCACACAAAATCCTGAGGCACAGTTTACCATTGTTTTCTTGTTTGTAGTTTAAGATGCATTTATAGCGGTACAATGTGTGTGTGTGTACAGTGTTTATATGTGATGTGGCAATGTTGCCAGGTTACCTGCTGCAATAGCCTGTCTCGTTCCCTTTCTAGCATGTCAGTTATGTCATCACCAGCAGCGGCGTCTTGAGCACGTCTTCGTTTCTCTTCTTCTAAGTCAGCTATTACCTGCAGCCATACACACACACACACACTCAAACATCATTAACTAATTATGATTTAATTGTCCTAATCAATAATAATTGATGTAACTGAAAGTATGAATAATACTTATATTTGAGTTAATCTGTTTATTTTAGTCACATTCATTGGTGAAATGACAATGATCTCTTTATAAAACAGCACATTTTAATTGTGGCATTATTGACTTGCATTCCATAACCTGTATGACTTACTTTCTTCCATGAAACATACAATAAGATATTATGATTTCTGCACAATACAATGGGTGTCAGTTGTGACTTCAACAATGCGTTTTTCTTGCCTTTATGAAACATAAAAATAAGAGTTTCATCAAATTGGTTTGTGATTCAAACCCTGTAATTCAAACATCAGCACCCTTTCAAAATATGACTCGACCAATTCACTGAAAAAATAGCTGTGTTTAATTTAGGATTAATCTTTTATACAATGAGTTTATGATTTTTTTTACATTTCATTATCAAGCTTAATGAACCAATCCCATAAGCAAACAGCTTTTAAATACTTCTTTAAATCTTTGATACACACACTCAAGTTTTTTTTTCTACAAGATTTTTCCTACATTAACATGTTTTCCTTCATTAACATTTTTTTGTTACAGCCTTATTCCAAAATGGATTAAATTAATTTATTTACACATACTACCATATAATGACAATGGGATTTTTTTTAACTGTTGCAAATTTATTAAAAATAAAAAAGCTGAGAAATCACATGTTCTCTAAATTGAGCTCAGGTACATTCTGTTTCCACTGATCATTCTTGAGATGTTTCAGCAGCTTAATTGGAGTTCAACTGTGGTAAATTCAGTTGATTGGACATAATTCGAAAAGGCATACACCTGTCTATAAAAGGTCCCAGGGTTGACAGTGCATGTCAAAGCACAAACCAAGAATGAAGACAAAGGAATTGTCTGTAGACCTCTGTGACAGGATTGTCTCGAGGCACAAGACTGGGGAAGGTTACAGAAAAATTTCTGCTTCTCTGAAAGTTCCAATGAGCACAGTGGCCTCCATCATCCATAAGTGCAAGATGTTTGGAACCACCAGGACTCTTCCTAAAGCTGGCCGGCCATCTAAGCTGAGTGATTGGGGGAGAAGGGCCTTAAGGCTGATTGATACGTCTGCGTCAAGCGCATGTGTATGCTCCGGTGCAGCCTACGCGTGGTCACATAGCCCTCGCCATGGCCATCGGCGACGCTGACACACACCTCTCAAAAAATGTATCTACACATCACAACTACACATAATGCAAGCTCTGTGATTGGTTGGCTTGGTAGCGCTGACGAGTATGGGCGGAGGTGAGAGCCGCGCAAGCCCGATAGAGCAAGTGTTTACAAGTGTGGAGTCTCTTAAAGGAGATCTAGATTAAAACTGTTGTTTTATGTTTACATTATGATTAAAGATGTTGCACGGCCGGTTCCTGCCTCAAAATGAGCGGATTTGAGCCACTTGTACATTAAGGGAGCATTCAGAAAAAACAAAAAACACCAGCAAAGAAACTCGACACAAAGGAACATAAATACTGCCAGCTAGCGTTTTGGAAGTGTTATTTCAGAGCAACACAAACAGCACGCAGAAGTGAAATGCCATTGTCAATATGGACAAAATCTCTGAGGAATATTTCCAGCACCTTGTTGAATCTATACTACGAAGGATTAAGGCAGTTCTGTGACCGGTGAGTGTGTATATATATATTATGCATGACCAAATTTTACCCTAAAGAATATTAAAAACCACAACAGTATACAATTTTCAAACTCAAATTAAAAAGTCACCTCATTCTAGCAGAAACACATTTTTTGGCTAAGTATGAATGGAAGCGATTGAAATAAACTATAGCTATTGGATTATAGAGTATATAACTACTGTATTAGTAAATCCATGTTGTGTGCTTGCTTCTCACCCGTCTGTGTCTTCTCTCCGCAGCAGCGAGCTGTTTTAACAGTTTCTCCTTCATGTTGGTGCAGTGGGCCATTACCAGCTTCAACACACCCAGCGGATTCAGACACACGGGACTCTGCCTTCCATCATCCTGAGCCTGCGACAGCTCGCTGTCCCTCAGCAGTGCTACAAATGGGTCGCTGAGGTCATACTGTCCATATCGCTCCTGTACAAATGTGTTTCTCTGTTGTGCCTAAAAGAAATGTAGAAGGTAGACAGGAAAAGTTTAGCAATAAGTAACTGCTTTACATTGAGGTGTGGTTAATGAAAATGACATCTTAGAATAATGTCTTACATCATACTTGCTTATAGGATAGTTAAAAGACTTAAGAAAAAAAAACTTAAAAGACTAGTTCACCAAAATTAAAAATGACTTACTATTGACATTCCATCAAGTGGTTCCAAACCTTTGTTGAACACTAAAGAATACATTTTAAAGAAAGCTGAAAACTGTAACCATTGACATCTATATCTATAAAAAAAAAACAAAAAACAAATATGGAAGTCGATGGTTACAGCTTTCTTCAAAATAATTTGTCTTGTGTTCAACAGAAGAAAGTCAAACATGATTAGAAGGGTGAGTAAATAATGACAGAATTGTCAGTCATTTTGGGTGAACTATCCCAACACACAGAGGACGTCAACATGATGTCAGATTGACGTTGTATCCGAACATTGTGGGGACATTACATATTGTTTGGAAATGAAAATTAGGTTGATGTCAGAACTCAACGTCAGGTCGACGTTAATGCCCAATGTCCAACCTAAAGTCAACCAAATATCAATGTCTAATGAACTTCACGTTATGTGGACGTTACCACTATGACATATATCAAACGTTGGATTTTGGTTTCCATACCTGACGAATAAATGTCAGTACATGAAGTCAATATGACATTAGTTTAAGATTTTGGCTCGACGTTGGATTTTTGACACTTTCCAACACAACCTAAGATCAACCAAATATCAACGTCATTTGACGTCACTATTGGACCTTAAAATATCGTTGTCCCTTGACACTGGCTAGACATTGAATTTTAGTCACCTGACCTCACAACCTAAATCTAACCTAATATTATTGCCTTATGACATTGTGTGCCTGCTGGGATACCTTTAAGATTCGTCAGTACCATTGATTCAATTCAAGTTTATTTGTATAGTGCTCTTCACTAATTACTTTCAAAGCAGCGCTACAAAGGTGCACATTATTGCGTAACAATCAGTTGTATTACAATTAACAGTTTAAGTTATTATATATAAACAGTTAACCAGCAGTTAAGTCTGTTTTTGCTTGTTTGTTTTGGCAATCGGCTATTCACTCCTCTGTGGCAACCCCTGACAAACACCATTACAAGAGGATGATATAAAATACAGGTTTAAAACCACAAAGACATTTTTATCAGTCACAACATTCATGAGAAAGTGCAGACATGGCAAGTTACTGCATGACAGACTGTGACTTAGAAAGAATGACGTCAGGCTTATAACCTTTTTTTTGAAGATATATTTACAGTGTAATATACTGTGCACTCCATCATTTTAAAATATCTTTTGAAAGGTCAGGACATGCAGTAAGTCAGGAGACGTGTCATATTTTGCTACAGAAGGCAAATAGGGTCATATTTCCACAAAAAAAATAAAAAATCTGAAATTTGAAGCTGGTTTGTGGCATAACAATAACAGCAAACTACCTTGGTGCTACTAGTACTGCAAATGTCATTAATGTTAAATTATTATAGTTGGTTAGGTGATTAAGGTTTTAGGCCCAAGCATTTTTTGTATTTAATAGATGTCTAATAGATGTCTAAACATAGTCATCTTTCTAAAACAAGGCAAAATTTAGGCTGTCAGTGAAAATCTAATAGACATCTAAGAATAGGCCAAAACTAGACTAGTCATCAAATAAACAGAAATGAATAACTACACATATAAAGTCTGTCTAATCTGTCTATTTGACGACAAGTCTAGTTTTGGGCTATTCGTAGATGTCTATTAGATTTTCACTGACAGCCCAATTTTAGCCAAGCTCTCTATGTTTAGATGTCTATTAGACGTCTATTAAACACAAAATTGTTTGCTGGATACTGTTTTAAAAGTAACAGTTTGGCACCAGTATTGCGTAAAAACCAAAATCATACCCAACCCTATTTGATATTGAGGTAGTTGAAAAAGAATTGAACAAAACACCCAAAAATGTTCTCAGAAGAAGATATTTTGAAGAAAGCTAGAAACCTATAACAACTGACTTCCATAGTATTTGATTTTTCTACTATGGGAGTCAATGGTTAAATGTCATAAATGTTAATAACCACTTGAGGGTTAGTAAATATTGAGTACATTTTCATTTGTGGGTGAACTATCCTTTATTACCAGTCAAAACAGTAGCGCGTCTCGACCAACCACTTATGAAGAAATCACTGAAAATGAATGTTAATAAGAGAAAATGGGTAACAGATTTTTAAACACACATTGGTACAAATACAGCTGGCCTCTATCAGATCCATTTTCTCCAATCTAATAGCAGCCCCGACCCCTCCTCTGCAGGCAGGTGTTAAACCTCCCCTGGGCCGAAACGATGGAGAGAGGGGGCTCATGCCACAAAAGGCCCAGCTGTGGGGGGTGTTGTTCGCTACTCATTGTGCATGTTTGTGCTTGTGTGAGGGCTGGAATTGGGGGCAGTGTGACTAATTTAGAAGGGATGGGGTGGTCTCACTAAATAGATCAGCAGATGGGAGGCGCACGCACACATATATACGCACACACACTAACACATACTAAATGAAGGACTGGAATAGACATGTGGTTTATGTTCTGGGCGACAGACATGCTGTATCCTGCAGTATTTCTTATTTCTCTCAGTCTCCTCATGCTGTTCTTGAGGTCACTACATTCTTCTGTCTTTGAATCGTACTTCATTGTTGTGTGTGTGAAACGTAGTTCTTCTCATTGCTTGTTGATTGGATGAAGAAAGATCTAAATGCTGGCCCCGGCTGGATCAGTTGGCATTTCTGTGTGGAGTTTGCATGTTCTTCCCGTGTTGGCGTTGGTTTCCTCCAAGTGCTCCGGTTTCCCCCTCAGTCCAAAAACATGTGGTATAGGTGAATTGTGTGTGGATGTTTCCCAGTGATGGGTTACGACTGGAAGGGCATCCAATGCGTAATACATATGCTGAATAAGTTGGCGGTTCAGTCCGCTGTGGTGACCCTAGATTAATAAAGGGACTAAGCCGAAAAGAAAATGAATAAATGAATGATTGGAAAAGTGGTCATATATCCTTACAGAAAAGACTATTTAACTTTAAGATTAAATCATGTTCTTTTAAATGTAACACTATCATTACAAACCACAAAGGTCATAAAATAAAATAACACATACATCCAGTTTAAATTAACAACACACGTTTATAACTAGATATAATACATTTTCATTTAAAGGGATAGTTCAATCAAAAATGAAAAATGACTCACTATGTACTCACATTCAAGTGGTTCATAGATATTTACATTAGATGTCGCCTATGCTATTGCTGTCTATTGGAAGGAATGCATCAATAGAGCCGCCATTTTAGTACAGGGTAGCGCTCCTTTGAAATGAATGTGGGACCAAGGTGCAGTGTAGCACTGTCCATCCAGAACCCAAGATATATACATATATCTATGATTGTGAGTTTACCCGGTGGTCAGTATGCAAATGTTTTTTAAATGACGAAAATGATCATTTTACATCACTTTTCTACATCGATGGATACGTGGTCGCATGTATTTGTGTGCTTGGAAATGTATTATCCACCCTCCCTGTTAAATTTGATCTAATCTGTGTCCTGAAACACACCCTCTCTCCCGCTTTCACTTCTAATTCTAATAGTGGGAGTGATTCGTTTGTGAATGAATCTCTGTTATGAAGATTCGTGTGAACCATCGATATCCCTGCGTCTTTCTGATCGAAATGGTATAACATTCGTAATATTCAATAATTTAGGGTGGAAAGTATGCACTTATTCGTTACTTCAAAAACTAGCCGTTACTTCACTTAGCTCGCAATAATACAAGTTTCTGGTGCCGCAGCATCATATTTCATTTACATTGTTTGCTGATTGTATACAACAAAACAAGCATAAGCCTAGTATTTAGTGCGAGTTGGTGCTACTTTGCCTCATGGTCAATGCAGCAAGTGACTTCTTTTATCATAAATAACATTACTTGTTGAGCACAAAAGTTTGCAGCATACAAAATCATCAAAAACTAAATCTTACCTATGAAATGTTCTGCATTTATGCTTTGTTTTCTTTGTTTGCTCATTATTACACCTTTATGATCTTCCGATTGGCTTTAGTCTTGACTACTGCGCTTGAATGACATTTGTCCTGGGAGCCCTGTCCAAATATGGCGGAGGTATTGACGCATGCTCAGGGTCAGTATACGATATCTAGTGTATATACCTATGATAAACCTTTATGAGTTTCTTTATTCTGTTGAAAAAAAAATCTAAAAACCTGTAAACATTGACTTCTATATGAGACGAAACACTTACTATGGAAGTCAATGGTTACTGGTTTCCAGCTTTCTTCAACAGAATAAAGAAATAATATCATCAAAGGGTGAACTATCCCTTTAATGCTGGATTAACAAACATTTAAAAAAATGACTAGATTAATAATAAGTAAGCCTATAAGAAACTTTGGCAACTTACACTAACCCTAATCCTAACCCCAACCTAACAATCTACTTATAATCTAATGAGAATTATTTGGCGTGTAGATGCAATGTAACTTAAATACAACAAACGGACCATCAAAATAAAGTGTGACCATAATTATTATGAAATACTAATACTTTAACACATAAAAAATATAATATACAATATAGTACTGATACATTATCCTTCCCTGAACAAAACACAGTCAAAAAAAGTAATCTCATCAGCTAACGGATAAATGATGAATACATAATTGGAATTTTCTTGAGCACGCCTTTGTGTCCTCCTTAACACAAACAAAACACAAAAATAGATTTTTATCAGCTAGATCACAACACACGCGGGAACAGAGCAGTTTAAAACTAAGCAGACTTTAAGAGACGCAGCCTCCACCTTTTGCAGATTATTATCGTCTAATCATTAAATCTGGAACTAAATCTGTTCAGTAACAGAATGACAGAGGGTGTGGAGTGTATTGGGTGTGAGCACAATCCTGATTCTGTAACCACGATAAAACATCCACAATGTACAGTACATCTATACTGAAGCCTTGTGAGCGTAAGTTTGTCTCAGACCACCAGGCTGAATAGTTTATTTTTTCAACATTAGCCTTAAGCAGCACTGCATACTATTTAGCATCATTACAGTAAATTACAGTCAATTTCCAGCCCTAGAGGCCGCAATCTGTGGCCTTTGAATGACCTGCTCTAGAGATGAGAGAGACACAAAGAGGAAAACTGATCAGACAGCGGAAAGGCAAACGTTATTACTATTGCCAATGTTGGGAGTGACGCATTAGAAAAGTAACGCATTACAGTAACTAATTACTTTTTACTGTAACACTGTAGTTTAAGGCATTACTGATACATTTTCTGTAATATTTTACTATATAAATGTAATTAATTATTATGGTTGTTGTAGTCTTCACATCTGACAGGATCATGGATGGTGAGCTGATGTATTTCTACGGGGCACAGGGTAGATTCTGCTCTTCTTCTTGGCTTTGTGGCTGTTCATCAAGACAACGACAAGGTTTGTTTGAGCTCAGGTGGACCATGGCGTGTTATTATATGTATATATTATTACGTTGTATAGGGCTGTGCAATTAATCGAAAACTCGGTTTCGATTTTGGCTTCTAAAGCTTATGAAAAACCATCAATTGAGATAAAACAGTTATTACATCATATACCGTCCTCTTTCCAGTTGTACACATTTGTTGCTCTGCAAAGCTCAGTTTCACGTGAACATGACTAAAAGCATGTACTGTAATGTACCGTTTGCAGCATGAGATGCGCATCATTCATTGATGAACATTCGAATCACTCATGTTTTTAAAAGCGTGAGCGAGATCACATGCTGTTGTGTGTGTGTGCGCTCAGCCTCAGAGACGAGCAGAGCACACACATCTAGTCACCTTAATGTGAGCGCTTTAATGGTCAAATACATGCAAATTTGTGTCAAACACGGTGTTTAGTGATTTTAGCCACTTTTGTGGTTATAATTAAAGTTTTTTTCTTACAGAGAAGATGCTTAAAGCACAGTTTGTTTCATATTTTTATTCTACTGTATTTATTTCTCTTATTTACAGAGATGAAAATAACTGTATATATACAGTTAAAGTCAGAACTATTAACCCTCCTGAATTATGAGCCCCCATTTCCCCCCAATTTCTAGTTTTCAGATTAAAGTGCGATTCCAAGGCTTAATTAGGGTATTTAGGCAAGTCATTGTATAACAGCAGTTACTTCTGCAGACAATCAAAAATATATATTGATTAAGGGGGCTAATAGTATTGAGCCTAAATTAGGTTTCAAAGTATTTAAACCTGCTTATATTCTATATTAATAGAATAGATATTAAAGGAAATACTGCAAGAAAAAAGTCTTGCTCTGTTAAACATCATTTGAGAAATATTTACTTTTAAAAAATATTCACAGGAGGGCGAATAATTTTGACTCAACAGTAATCGTTTTGAATAATCGTGATTACAATTATGACCAAAATAATCGTGATTATGATTTTTTCCATAATCGAGCAGCCCTAACGTTGTAATGTCTCGGCTGTGTATTTAAAAATGGTAGTTCCATTGTTTTCATTCTCATGGCTTGTGCATGAGCGAGTGACGCATCTCTGTAAACCTATAGCGTTCAGTTATGTGTCTAGCTCCGCCTTTTGGAACCCTTTTGTCATGCTAGGTACCCTTTGCAAAGCATACCCAATAAGTGGTATGGTACAGTTTGTTTTTGGTACCTTTTGACTGTGGAAACGGCCATAAAAGTGTACCGAACCGTACCATGCCATGTACTTGCAAAGTGTACCTATAAAAAGTGAGTGTAAGTGAACCATGCTATTGTCTGAATAACCAGTTTCTTGTGGAAATATGATTTTATTCTATGTGTGTGTCATATGTAAGGAATAAATAACAACTGTTGAATTATTAGAACATAATGTACACAGGATTGTATTATTATCTAATAATTCAATAGATCTGACTCAATTATTCAGAGAACTACAGTCGGTTACCACACCTAAAGACATGTTTTTTGTCCTCAAACCACTGCTGTGTCTAGGGCTAGTTTATTACGTAAATCATCCAAAGTCTTGTTTTGATTTGATCTTTGACTGCAGTCAAGACCTGCCTTGAACTACTTTAGCAGTGTGTTTGCCTGAAAATAATGGCACACCTTAGCTGTTCATCAGCCAATCCGAATCAAGCAAGTTGTAATGAATGTGCATGACAGAACAGGACGTCGCTTGTGCTGTTGCTGTTTTTAATCAAGCTCTTGCTGATCTAAGGCTCTCCGTCGGAGACAGAGAAAAATCAGGAGACTTCCTGGAAGGAAGTTCACACAGAAGGAATCCTCCATCCCTCTAATCAACACACAGACACACACTCCAGGAGCTCAGCGGAGTGAGGAACCGCATTGCTTTTCTCTGTGATTGTGTGTGTGAAATGAGTCAGATTTATAAAGTAAAACAGCTCTCTATTAGGACAGAACAAACTGGCTTGTTCAGTTAGTGATTTAACATGGAATTCCCTATTCATCAAATTCCCCGTTCGGAGACCTGTGAACAGACCTGATTTTTCTTTATAAGGCTTAGATGATGAAACAGCGAGTGAGTCATATTAACGGACTCTTTCCCGTTTTAACCGCCAGCCCTCAGGATATTGGTTCCTCCATTACATCAGAATGAGCCATGGGAAAATAAGTCAAAAAGGAGGAGCACAAAGTGAGCTGCTGATTCTGGAGCTCATCTGGAGGCTTCCAGAACATCTAATATAACTGACAGCATGCACTGCTTCACCACTTTCAGGATATACAGGAGTTTCTGAAGGCATTAAAATAAAACACACACAAACACACATATACACACACACACTACTTATGATCAAAGACTCAGAAGCTCCAAAGACCTCTCGGGCTCCCTCTGTGAATAAAGGCCTTATTGGTCAGGAAGAAGTCAAATGAAGCTGTAAAGCCACTATTACACACACACACAAAGACACAAACTCACACACTCACTCAGCATCCTGCCTGGGGCTGAGCAGTAAAAGAAAAAGAAGCGTAAGCCTAAAAGAAAGAGACTGAGTCACAAATACACAAACACACTGAGGCTTTGTTCAGACAGGAAGCAAAAATCTGATTTCAAAATGTGCCTCAAATCCATTCTGTAAGTAGGCTGAGCACCAAAACAAGAAGAAATCTGCTGTTTATGAACACATTTCAAACCACACCCATGTGTTGTTTGAAATCTGATAATAATCAGGTGTTTTCATGAAGCGTTCAGTTAGGGCTGGCCGATATTGCAAAAAAAAAAAAAAATAGAAAATTCACAATATCATGTTTCATATCATTCGGTATCAATAATTATTAAACATTTTTTAACAATACAATTAGGAATATTAGGTTTTTTAACCACTTTAATCAACCAACATTACTAAGGCAAATAGTTTTAATAGCCAAAAAACAAACAAATTTAAACCAAAAAATTTTGTACATAAATTTGATGATCTTTATGATAATATACCTTTATAAGAGACTCTTAAACTTGATAAATAAAATGTTACAAAGTGTTAACAATGGTAAAGGTAAATCAACATCTGTAAGGTGTCAATAATAATGACAGTAAACCTCGAACTCAAATTATGATAATCAAATCTGAGCTTTCAAGTAAAGGAACTAACCACCATTATTCAAATATATGCTGAACATTACAAATTGTGAAGCTGGATGACTACATCACCCCCTATGCTAAACAATCTTTCATATGGGGAGCTAGTGGCTGGGATGCACAAGAAAAGAAACCAAAAAGCCACTCTGGTGACATCCTTTTTTATTTACAATCACCTCACTGCTGCTATACGGCACTCATTTTTGCACGTGTTGCTATTCTGACCTGAAGTGACAAGCGCAGGCATGTGGTTTCCTTCACGTTTGGTTAGTTCTTCTTACATTAATCAAGGTGCGCTCAGGGCATTCGGAAAAGTTCAGATGTTATTCAACAAGGTGCGCCTGGAAAATGCTCCCATGTGCGCATCGTGCTTATTGGCATTCCAAGGCGATTGCTCAGCAGCCATATTTGAATAAAACTATAGCCTTCATACCAAACATTTTTTATCGTTATTGCAAATGGTGTTCGGTCAATACGTACCGATGCGGATTAGTAGTTTATGCGTCAATAAGTGTTAGACTATAATATATGTTTCCACTGGAAGTAAATTCACACTAACTTTCAAGAAATTAATGCTTTTACTGATAAAAAATTACAGTGTTTAAACTGTGGCAAAATGTATTTCAAATAATTATAAGTTGTATTTCATATACATTTTTTTGATTCATGGTTTCCATAAAAACAGACAAAAATCTTCAACAAAAGTATATGAAAAAAACTAAATGCAAAATAAAAGACTTCGAGGGGCTCCAGAATTCTGTTTTCATTTGTAGTTTACATGCAAGTTTAAGCAATTTTAAAATGTATATGCACTCAACAATGGTGTTTGCTGTTTGTTTAAACTACTTATTTAGAATGAGCTGAAACAACAAAATTCTTGAGTTTTTTTGTGACAACTTAATTGTTTTATGTTCAATCCACTTTAAAATTGATAAAAACCTAATAAGTCAACTTAATTCATGTTGTCCCAATACAAATCAATTGTGTGGAACCCAGTGTGTGCATTTTAATATTTTGCAGCATTTGGAAATTATCCAACTGTATTATATATGTGATGCAGAAAACACAAAAAGAACCACAAAATACAGTCTTAAAATTTATTATAATGTATTATAACTTAAAATGTATTATAGAGCTCATTAGAACTCACTCAATATCATTGTAAATTTTAAATCAATGAATCAAAAACAGGGCTAATGTTTGTGAATATTAAAACACACACATTAAAAAAAAACTATGTAAATATGACGTCTCAGTCAGCCTGACAACAAACTCAAAAATCTATTCAGATTGGACTGTTAGTGTAAACAAATCCTATTTCACATTTATGTAACATAGATACCGCAACATACAAGTAAAAGCAAAAGCTTTGTGAACTAATGTGAATCGACACCCACACACTCATCACTTAGTAGGGCTGCAGGTTATAGGACAAATTGAACATTCTGCGATGATGTGATACAGATACAGTTGAAGTTAGAATTATTAGCCCCCCTTTGAATTTTTGTTTCTTTTTTAAATATTTCCCAAATGATGTTTAATAGAATGAGGACATTTTCACAGTGTGTCTGATAATATTTTTTCTTCTGGAGAAAGTCGTCTTTGTTTTATTTCGGCTAGAATAAAAGCCGAAAAAGCAGTTTTAAATTTTTTTAAAACCATTTTAAGGTCAAAATTATTAGCCCCTTTAAGCTATAATTTTTTTTCCGATAGTCTACTGAACAAACCATCGTATACAATAACTTGCATAATTATCCTAACCTGCCTAGTTAACCTAATTAACCTAGTTAAGCCTTTAAATGTCACTTTAAGCTGTATAGAAGTGTCTTGAAAAATATCTAGTCAAATATTATTTACTGTCATCATGGCAAAGATAAAATAAATCAGTTATTAGAAATGAGTTATTAAAACTATTATGTTTAGAAATGTGTTGAAGAAATTTTCACTCCGCCAAACAGAAATTGGGGAAAAAATAAACAGACGGGCTAATAATTCAGGGGAGGCTAATAATTCTGCCTTCAACTGTATATATTGGAATATGATACATTTTAACTAGATTAATTGCAGAAATTGACTGGGATGATTCTCTAAAGGAGTGCATATGCATAAAATATAAGAAACAATCTACAATCATAGATAAAATCGATAAAGAAAAAGATAATAGTTAAATAAACAGCCTTTTATTGTTTTCTGAGGAGTTGAACTGTATTCAGGTCTACAGTAATTGATAAATCAATTACTGTAAAACAATACTGCATAATCTTTGTTTTATAAAGAATTTATTAAAATTAATTACTTTTTTAATTTGTTACAAATTCAGGCTTACATATTCTTAAGCATGAATGCTTTTAAAATCCTCACACAGTCACAGGCCTCAAAAACAACACTCGCGAAATGATCAATTTGAATCCAGACTCAACTCAATATACTCGCGATGTGACTATTGTGAATGATCGCATGGCGACATCGATGCTGAAACGATATCTTGTGCAGCCCTATCACTCAGTGTAACTTTCTTCTCCCTGTTGTTTTTCTATGCGGCACAAACTAATCTCCCAGTCCAGTGAAAAGAGTCAGCAGTTGATCAGCAGGTCACAGTGAGACACCGGAGCAGCTTTAAAGGCTGAGCCCCTCGTCTCATGTTTCCATCTTTCTCACACACGCCCCTCAACTTCTGCTCTCTGTTATTAACACCATGTTAACTCTTTAACTACAGTGTCAGACTGAATAATTACAGACCTAATAAAACACACATACTCTAATATAAATATATATTTCCAGAGGGAACGACTGTGGGCTTCTGTTGTGTGTCAGGACGCCAAAATGAACTACATTTGTTCTAGTTTTGAAGAGGAAAGACTCAATTGAGCAAAGCTGATTTAATTTGTGTGCTTATCAAAGCATAAAATTAAGTGGAAGACAGAGAATTAACTGAGAGATCACAGAGAAAGCTTTAAGGCAGGGCTCTATGCCAACATTTTTTCTTCACAGGCACTTGGATTTATTAGATTTTTAATCATTTAAGGTCAAGGTGTAATAATAAAACAGATGGCTTGAACAAACAGATGCTGAAAAAAAAGGATGAATTGAAAGTGATTTAGAAACTGATTTTGATCTGTATTTTGAGACTTATTTGAGATGCATTTAGAGTAGGGGTGCTCAAACTTTTTCCTATGAAGGATCAAAAATCAAACTTGATTGAGGCTATAGTGAGCCGAAGGTAAATATAGTTGCCATAATTAAATTTCACATTTATTACATATTATTGACAAATGACTAGAAAACATTGCTTTATATAAGTAGGACGGGGGGGATGAGACAATACCGTACTGAAGAGCGGGGGGCAGAGATATTTTTATAAACAGTATTTTTCAATACAGCAAAAACAAAACTAATTTATAACAGAATTACACTAGTTTTTCCCTTGACTTGCTTGCCAATGTCTTCTGCATAATCCTCTGTCTGTTGAAGGACAGTATTTATATTTAAAAAATCTGCTTTAATTATTTTATTCCAGTTAGCTTTTTTGTAGCTCAGCAATAACACGAACTAATTCAAACTGCACGCAGCAATGAAAGAGACCTCGTACTAACAGATAAGTTACATCAAACTAGAAATGACAATCTCTGTTAAAGGCATTCACCCCATCATTCTCACTATCCTCTAAGTTGGGATGGTGGGCCAAATCAAAGGTTACAATGTGCCAACTCTTTGGGTCTATGGGTCTAAATGTCTGATTTGGAGACGTAAATTAAATTATATCTTTTAAAAAAGGACATAAAATAGACCCCTTTAACAATTTAATATTTAATGAAAATCTCACATTCTTGTATTTGTGATCATTCTGTTATTGAAAAGTCCTAATAAGACAAAGTCGCATGAATTTCTGTTACATTAAGTTCCTAAGTTTTTAATTTAGATTTAATCCATTATAATATTTACAAGATATAATACATGGTAAAAGTGTTCATGATATGCCAAAATGAACTACATTTGTTCTAGTTTTGAAGAGGAAAGACTCAATTGAGCAAAGCTGATTTAATTTGTGTGCTTATCGAAGAATAAAATGAAATGGAAGACAGAAAAATAACTGAGAAATCACACAGAAAGTTTTAAGGCAGGGCTCTATGCCAAAAGATTTTCTTCACAGGCACTTGGATTAAGTAGATTTTTAACCATTTAAGGTCAAGGTGTAATAATAAAACAGATAACATTGATTTATAAATTTTACTTTAGACTATTGTTTTAAAATGTAAAAAAAACCCTTAAATGTTATATTTTAATACAATACAATAGTCCTCAAATTATTACATAATTAATAACAATTCAGTCCTATATAGCCCTACTAAGATGAAGATTTTGGTCATAAATATTAATTACATTAACAGAAAGGAAGGTGGTTTCCCAGTACTGGGTTGCGGCTGGAAGGGCATCCGCTGTGCAAAAACATTTGCTGGAATAGTTGGCAGTTCCTTCCACTGTGGTAACCCCTGATAAATAAGGAACTAAGCCGAAGGAAAATGAATGAATGAATGAATGAAAAGAAGATGTTGGTGCACTAATCGTGATAAATTAAACTTACTGTTATTATGAGGAAGCCTTGCTCACGATTATTTATGTTACATACAGAAATGTATTACCCAGTTTATTAGAAATTATCCAGTCATATCTGAACATACATACAGGACACAGTTTTGATATCAGAAACAAATGGGCTGAGCAAACACGGACTCGAAAATGAAAAACTTTACCCTGACACACACACTTTGTTTTCATTACATGGACTTCAGCTATAGTATATGACACTTTAATGTTTGCTATTATGGAGTATGATTTATTCAATGTGTTTTCAAGTTCCATATAAGAAAAGTAGGTTCTGAATAAAGTGAGGAAGAGTAAATAATGACAGATAATACATTTTTTTAGATGAATAACCATTTAATTAAGATAGTTTACATGGTCTGCTTTGATCCAAGGTGTGTGTGCTTGTGTGTTTGTGTTTTACAGGAATAGTATGCCTGTCATTGTTCTCCTCTCTGCCTCTTTCCTGAGAACCTCCTCTCACACACTTCCTGTGGTTCCTGACCACCAGTACATACCAAACACACTGATCACATACTGCCCGTTATATAACTTAGGTCAATACACATACAGGGCCGAGAACACAACTACGCTAAACAAAAATGTACCATGGTTTTACTACTGAATAAACAAACAAAAAAAAATTGTAGACAAACCATGTAAAGCCTTATTGAACACTGTGGTTAAACAAATCACAATAAATAAGCCAAAAATCAATAACGTGGTTACAGCTTAACTATAATAAACCCCTGGTTATTTTTGTATATGACAAGTGAGCTATGGTAGGTTGTTTTCCCACAAAAAGGTAAACATGGTACTTTTTCCACTGTAAAAATCTGATGTTGACAAGCCCAATGCAGCAATATTAGTTCAACCATTAACTTCCAGTATGTGTGTAGGCTTGTTTCAAACAGCTAAATGCTAACTCTTGCTAGCATTGTGCTAAAACGTTAGTAATACCTAGCAAAATGCAAAAATGTCAAAATAGAGCCAAATATAAATACCTAGCAGCATTTTTGGCCTAACCTAATATGCATTGTATTCCTTGTATTGACAGAATATATAGTTTGTGTACAGTATAACAGTCGTTACAGTATGTCTGTGGAAAGTCATAGCTGTACAAGTGTGTGTGTGTGTGTGTGTGTGTGTGTGTGTGTGTGTGTGTGTGTGTGTGTGCGTGTGCGTGTGCGTGTGCGTGTGCGTGTGCGTGTGCGTGTGATGTGAAATTCTTTTTCAAATATTTCCCAACTGCTGTTTAACATTTTTTTAACATATTTCTCAATATGATTTTAATATACAGAATTTTGAATACCTAAATTATTTGTCTTTGCAATGATGACAGAACTGTACATAATATTTCACTAGATATAAGATACTAGTGTTTAGTTTAAAGATTAATTTACAGGCTCAGGGTGCTTTCACACCTTTTTTGTTCCGAAACAAGGATTAAAATTGTTACAATGTTGCACTTTGTACTTGGTGCGGTTCGCTTTCACATGGCAAAGTTTCTAAACGGACCAAAAGAGCTAAAACAAGACACGTGCTATTAAACTCCTCGCATTGGTCAGAGTTTTCAGAGTCCCGCTCAGCTGTCATGCGTCCTTATTTTAATTTATGGCAATGAGCAACAAGACATTATAAGCGAAAAGCTGTGCTTTATATTGATAAATATTGACATCCACACACAACGTCACCAAGTATAAATCAGAGGTAAGACGTTCTCATACAGAGCCCTTGGCTAGAATTATGCATTTTAGGCTTTACATTATAGAGAGTAATAACAGATAAACCAAGAATGCCGTTCGGTCAGTTTTGCTAACGGATAAACGGCTCTCGTTAATAGTTAGCATGCTTTCACTTTCGTATTTGACATGAAACGCTCATTTACCGGTAGGGATGACATCCTGCTTTACTTATAATTCTCTCTTCATATAGAGAGACATATCCATAATACACTGTGATATAGCCGGGCTCGGATCGTTTTGCTTTCTCACTACAATCGATTCACTCCACAGTTCGTTTCAATCGAACCGAGACCACCTTATTCAGGCGATCTCGGACCGATTGATTTGGTGCGGATCCGAGCATGATTGCTGGTTTCACATATGCCAAACGAACAGCGCTAACTGGGGAAACGAGACAGGTTCCGAAACAAAAGTCTAGGTGTTAAAGCACCCTCACAGAAACTACAGTAGGTTAACTAGGCAAGTCATTGGACAAGTGGTTTGTTCTGTAGCCAATTGAAGAAATAATTTTTCAAAGAGCCTCTATTATGCACTATAAAAGGTCCTATTTTGTTTTTTGGGGCTGATATGCATGCAAGTCAAAAACACTTTAATTGTCTGATTTTTACCTAATTATCCCAACAACTCCCATATGATTTGTTCATTTGTGATTCGTTTGTTCCAAACCCCTCCTGCACTGATTGGTGTGATGACCCAGTCTGTTGTGGTTGGTCGACTGTGTTCAGAGTGAGACAGAAAGAAACACCCACCTCAGTTGTGAAGTACTCAGAGTACAGAGTATATGTGTGAGCCCAATGCAAGAAGCAAGCCCAAGCAGGTAAACACCAGCATATTACTCTACTCTTAACCCTAACCCCAAGTAATAACAACAGCACACATTCAGTATTAACCAAATCATACACAGTGGCAAAAGTTGAACAATTTTGAAAATTGACTGCGCCATGTCTGTGTAGGAACAGCTGATGGTGGCCATAGCAACAAACAGCAAGGATTGTGAGTTCAGAAACCCATTTAAATCGGTAAAGGAAGAAGCACACGTTACGTTTTAAAGTGATTTTGAATGCCATATGTGAACAGCCCCATACAGATTTAACCTGAGCGATCCATTACAAACACTGATCTATAATATATGTGATTACAAGCTGCGCAGAGTGATTAGAAGTTAAATCAATACATATTTTGCAAACTACAGAAAACGAGGCGACCATTTTAATCACACTTACATGTTATAATCTGGAGGAAGAAAAAAACTGGTTCATATAAACAGTTACTGACAAAGTCCCTGTCAAAGTCTGACAAAGTCCAATATATTAATAGTCTTTGCTGTTCCTTAATAGCAAATCCCCCATTGCAAGATAGCTTATTGTATCAATCACCAGAAAAATGACAGGAACAAGCACACGATTGACTACACTGTGGTATTGTTGTGAAAATGAACTTTAACTGTTTGTTCCCCACAGCCCATCTCTCAGTGATAGTAATTTCCGCATAATAATCAATCCCATAATCCCATGCGCTCTGTTAGTGTTTGAAGGGAAGGGCGCGTTCATTTAGCTAGATCCGGCAGTTCATATTTGGCGATGTGTCAAATCGATACGAGCAGACAAAAGATTCGGACACAAGACAAATTATTTATTCGACTTAAGAATTCAGATTTAAACCTCAGCTGGAGGTTTTCATTCACTTAGAGCTGCGTTACACACTGCATGCAAGGTCATTTTCAAAAACCCATAATAGGGGCTCTTTAAGTTGGCTAATAATTGTAACCTTTTTAAAAGTATCATAATTAAAAACTGCTTTCATTCCAGCCAAACTAAAATAAATATGACTTCCTCCAGAAAACATAACAAAAAAAACATTAATAGGTAGGGGTGGTGATGCAGTGGCGCAGTGGGTAACATGTTCGCCTCACAGCAAGAAGGTCACTGGTTTGAGCCTCAGCTGGGTCAGTTTGTGTTTCTGTGTGGAGTTTGCATGTTCTCCCCGTGTTAGGTTTCCTCTGGGAGCTCCGATTTCCCCCACAAGTCCAAAGACATGTGGTACAGGTGAATTGGGTAGGCTAAATTTTAAATCATTCCGCTGTGGCGACCCTAAATTAATAAAAGGACTAAGCCGAAAAGAAAATGAATGAATGAATGAGGTAGGTGTAACGGATCACAAGCCATGGTTCGGAACGCATGTGACCCGCGGATTAATAACTTTTTTTAAACTTGTAGGTTAATCCAACATTTATAACAATTGCAGAGAGATTGCCTCCCGCATCATTCAAATCACGTGTATGAAAGAATTTAGACTTCCCTGTAAACTATAATGATGACGGAAGAAGTTGTGGTGGGACCTACCTAAATGCTTTATAAGGTTAGTGTTAGTGTCTTAGGTAGTGTTTTCTGTCACTGTTCCTTTAGCTTGCATTAATTCATTCAGTGTAAAGCTGCACATTTAAACATTCAGGATCTCAATTCAAACCCCCACAACCTGAATGTATGCATATGTTTAATAATCCTTCTAAGCGCTGCATTCAAATCTACGTTTGATCGAGAGAGATTCAGTTTTTACACTTTTTCAGTCAGTTACAAACAATAAAATACCACGGAAGTACTGGGAGAACAGTTTATAGTTCGTAAATAAACACTGATTTTTATGGTAAAGAATAAAATCCCTGTTTAATGGAACTTGACGCTGGTGAATGTTGTAGCAATTACATTTTGTAACCAATGTAACACCCATCAAACATCAACCATCAAAATTATGTTACTGAATAGGCTTTCAAAAATGATCCACCTGTAATGAAACAAGTTTTATGTGTGAATTGGTGAATCATTAATTGAAAATAAATATGATCTGTTGTACAAGATGTTAGATTTCTATATTTAGCATTATCAGCAACAGTTTTCCAATTGATTTTTATTTTTATTAAAATTACATCACTCTGTTTGTTAAAATCAATGGTTTTTGCAGTAATATTTTTGTGTAATCAAATCAAATGATATTTGTCTCCTCCCTTTTTTGCTGATCTGAAAAATGGTCCAATCCGTGACTCAAAAACCATAGTATGATCCGAACCGAGAGATTTGTGATCCGTTACGCCACTAATAATAGGTAATACTGTGAACATTTCCTTGCTCATGTTCCAAAAAGAATTAAAATTTGACATACTTTAACTGGATGTACGTAAACACTCTTACCCTGAGTGTGTGTATGACCACATCCTGCGCTTCCAGTTCTCCTTCCAGAATGCTGAGCAGCATCAGAAGTTCAGCCTTACTGAGAGTCTCCACATTCATCCTGCTGCCCTAAAACACACACACATAAAAATTCAACATCAGGATCCTGAACCACTGATTTACAGGAGCCACAGGCCTGGCAACACACACACATACACACACAATGCTTAAGCAGGTCATGTATAACATAACTGTACCCAGACCAATGAAACAGGATCATACCACACACAGATCAATTTCGCTGGCCTAGAAATGCAATAAAATTCCACACGTTGCATCAGTGATTTTCCCTTGATCTGACATGACATTTACGCGAGTCTGGCATTCGCGAGCATTAAAACACACACAGCAGTGTTCAGCGTCTCTGCATTATGGTCTGGCTCTCCTTCAGACCACATAAACACAGGAAGCTATTAGCATATCAGCACAGAGGTCTCTAGTGAACCAGTTCAACTTCCCTTCTGTAATGGATTCCCTCAGTCTATTAACACACATAAGCACTCGCACACACACAGTTGTGAATAATATCTCTGTTTACTGCAAGCGACATGGAGGGATTTGCATGCAGCTGCAGTGTAATGGATGGTTATTAGGGTTTGGCTTGTTGTGTCTGAGTTTACATTTTCATTCATGATGGCCCAAAAGGACAGGAAGAAACCGGCCAAACATCTGAACACAATCTCTATATTTTTAAAACGATGCTAATTATGTTCATTCTCTATAATTATTCTCTAACCAACAGCTGAACAGCATCATCATCATCATACAGTCAGTTCATACAAAGTCATTGCTGACTGCTTGATTCTGATTGGTTGCAGGAGTGTAGATTATTTTTCATAAAGCCCCAGCAATGAAGTAGTTCCAGTTTTGACAAGTGCATATAATTTTGCCACATTCCTTTCGGACGATTAACTTACTTGGGTGCATGAGTATGTCAGAATAAAAACAAGACAAGATATTTAAATGTGGTACTATAATTGATGACAAATGAATTAATGAGAATTAATGTACATCTGAGGTAGGGCAGAGCGGGGCACAAAGTAACACTTTTTGGTATTGGTCAAATAATGAACAAAGTAATGGTGTTCAAATCAAGCGGCTCTCCCTCGGGAAGCCAATACGGAAGTAACTGAAACTGCAATTCATCAAAATTCCGCTAGTCCTGGCTCCATAATAGAGCAAATTGCAATTGAGCCCACTGTTAGAATGGCCAACTTTACAGCAGAAAAAAAGGCGTTTACAGCCTGGTACAAAGAACGATTTTGGTTCATATAGCTATTATTACCCTCCATGACAACTGTGAGGGGGGTGAATTTTTTTATAACTCATCCATTTTCTTTATATTAGGTAATATTAAGTTTGCATAATTAAGGGCGTGGCCACTTGAGTGACAGCTAGGTCTCGCTGGTCGCCGTCACTTTACCTCAGCTGAATCCGGCAGATTAGCCACTGATCTCGGCATATTCATCGTATTTTTATTTTGTTTTATGTGGCTTTACACAGTCAGCTGCCTTTTGGACTTTTTTCTTACAATTATCAGATGATATGGGATGCTGTGTGCATTTAATTGTGCTCACAAACCATTCACGTGGCCTCGTTTCCCATGTGAGTAAAGTTATATTCTTGTATACCATCTCTATAAACGTATTTGTTTTATTTAAGATCATTTATCATTAATATTTTTCTTTAGACTCGTAAAGCACTCCAGACTGTGACAGATTAATTGGCTGTAGGCTCTAGAACAGTCATCTGAAGCGTTATCATACAGTGTTATGCTGGAGTTCATCAATAGTCCTGCATTTACTAACACACACTATATTTGAAGTGTTTGGAAGTAATTTGCGTTTTCCTCCTGTAGAAAAACGTCATAGGAGCAATGTTTAGTGGCTCTGTGTATTACAGCAGTGTTTTTGAAAGTCTAAACACTTTATTGATATAGTGTACTGCCAAGCACATGTGGTCAGAACACAAACGAGTCACAGGTAATAGAGTATCAAGCATTTCTCCAAAAGTAAAGTCTGTCTGCCAGGTCTAAGCAAAGTGCCAGCAGGTGTCTGTAGCTCCGCTCACTCTCCGCGCTTGTTTGGTATCCCGCTGTGGGTGCGATGACGTGCGAACAAAATGGCGACGGTTGGCCGCGGCTACTTTTAGCTTCAATTGCGCTCTTCAGAAACCTATGGGTGACGTCACGGATATTACGTCTATATATTTTACAGTCTATGGTTCAAACGGGACTCTCTAAAATAAACTTCAACATGAGCAGATTTCTTCACAACCTGTCATAACGCAGTTTTTAATCACGTATATATTTTGAATAAATATCTAAATGTGGCTTTCTTACATGGTTTCTCCCTAAAATGAGCTCACTTCCTGCCATGGTTTAATCTGGCCTCACATCAATGTGTTACTAGGATGACCGCAACAATATGTTTTTCCCCCTTCTATTGAATAGAAAGTCAGCTCGACCAGACTTAATATAATCTCAGGGCAATGAGGTCATCCAGACATTACTAACACATTACAGCGGATGAGGGCCATTTGTAGAGCCAGAATGTGTGTGTGTGCTAAATCAGGAATGTACTTTTATGACTCGTGCAGTATTGCCAGTGGAGTCTGTGCGTGTTTTCGTCTGCTTACACACTGATTTGACACAGCTATATTGGCATTAAACTAAAGTCACTGGTGTGATGAGATCTCACGCCATTAAATCTTGCCATTTATGGCTGTAAAATTCTTGATTTGTTTCCTTCTCATAAAACAAATATCATCTTGTTTCATGAGTGTCTCGTCACACCCGTATTAGTTACAGAAACTCAGTTGTTTGCTTAAGAATTTATTTTAATGACATCATTGAGTGATGCTTCTCTCTGGTATTAGTGGTGTGGCGACAAGTTATCAACAAACAACCATAAATAACTGTAATTAAAAAGGCTGTAGACACAAAATCACATCATCTTTTCCATTTAATCTACTCAGTTTTGGCATTTCGGTTCACTCTTTATTTATATCAATCTAAATAGGAAACGGACTGCATTATTATTCCCGATCCTCATCCTGCTGGGTCCGCTAAAAACACTATCTGTGCACATCACAAGTGCATCCTGCTTTCATTTCCTCTCAAGAGAACCTGTATAAACCACTCACTTACATTGTTTGTGTGAGAGTTTGACAAACACAGGTATGACGAGAGGAATAAAACACAGAGCTATAAGGCTTCCGACAACAGGACCAAACAGATCTGGAAAGTATTTTGAATAAAATATGATGCTGTCAGCATTTAAATAAGGAAATGTTCTAATCGAGTGGTTTCAAATGCAACTTCCTTCCCTAAAGTTTTTATTATTATTATACAGAAAATAGCTTTTTTTATGGCCATCTTAGTTTAGGTTGAGAATGGAACCTCTTGCATGCAAAATTAAACTCGTACCACCAGACTATTATATTTTTATCTTCATCAATGCTCATCAGTTATTTAAAAGATTTAGTTGAGATTAAGAAATTAAAGTCTGAACTGTAAGAAAGCCTAAATGCCTGCAGACATGAGAAATTAAGGCACAACTCTAAGAATAACTCAAAATTGTGAGATATATACAGTTGAAGTCAGAATTATTAGCCCCGCTTAGAATTTTTTCTTTTTCAAATGTTTCCCAAATGATGTTTAACAGAGCAAGGAAATTTACACAGTATGTCTGATAATATTTATTCTTCTGGAGGAAGTCTTATTTGTTTTATTTTGGCTTAAATAATAGTAGTTTTTAATTTTTTAAACACCATTTTAGGGTCAAAATTATTAGCCCCTTTAAGCTATTTATTTTTTCAATTGTCTACAGAACAAACCATCGTAATAGAATAACTTGCCTAATTACCCTAACCTGCCTAGTTAACCTAATTAACCTAGTTAAGCCTTTAAATGTCACTTTAAGCTGTGTAGTGTCTTGAAAAACATCTAGTCAAATATTATTTACTGTCATCATGGCAAAGATAAAATAAATCAGTTATTAGAAATGAGTTAATAAAACTATTATGTTTAGAAATATGTTGAAAAAAATAAACAGAAATTGGGTAAAAAAAATAAACAGGGGGGCTAATAATTCTGACTTCAACTGTACTTGGAATCGAGAGAAACAATGTCTAATTTAAGAAAGTCTCAACTGCAAGAAATAAAGTTACTATTCAAAGAAAAATATCAAAAAGGGGAAATGGAAGAAAACGTATTTGAAAATATGTGATATTAAGTCTGAACTGTGAAATATACAGTTGAAGTCAGAATTATTAGCCCCCCTGAATTATTAACCTCCTTGTTTATTTTTTAGAATATTTTTTCAACACATTTCTAACCATAATAGTTTTAATAACTCATTTCTAATAACTGATTTATTTTATCTTTGCCATGATGACAGTAAATAATATTTTACTAGATATTTTTCAAGACACTTCAATACAGCTTAAAGTGACTTTTAAAGGCTTAACTAGGTTAATTAGGTTAACTAGGCAGGTTAGGGTAATTAGGCAAGTTATTGTATAATGATGGTTTGTTCTGTGGATTATCGAAAAAAATATATATAGCTTAAAGGGGCTGATAATTTTGACCTTGGTTTTATTCTAGCTGAAACAAAACAAATAAGACATTCATTCATTTTCATTTTGGCTTAATCCCTTTATTAATCTGCGATCGCCACAGCGGAACGAACCACCAACTTATCCAGCATATGTTTTACGCAGCAGATACCCTTCCAGCTGCAACCCATCACTGGGAAACACACACTCATACACACTCATTCACACACACATACTTACACTACGGACAATTTTAGCTTACCCAATTCACCTATACCGCATGTCTTTGGACTGTGGGGGAAACCGGAGCACCCAGAGGAAACCCACGCCAACATGGTGAGAACATGCAAACTCCACACAGAAACGACTGACCCAGTCGAGGCTAACCACCAGCGACCTTCTTGCTGTGAGGTGACAGCGCTACCTACTGCACCACCGCATCACTTAATAAGACTTTCTCCAGAAGAAAAAATATTATCAGACATACTGTGAAAATTTCCTTGCTCTGTTTAACATCATTTGAAAAATATTTAAAAAATAAAAATAAATTCAAAGGGGGGGGGCTAATAATTCTGACTTCAACTGTATCTGTATCTGTATCACATCATCGCAGAATGTTCAATTTTTCCTATATTCTGCAGCCCCACTAAGTGATATGTGTGTGGGTGTCGATTCACATTAGTTCACAAAGCTTTTGCTTTTACTTGTATGTTGCGGTATCTATGCTAGATAAATGTGAAATAGGATTTGTTTACACTAACAGTCCAATCTGAATTGATTTTCAAGGTTCACTAGAAGAGCTGAATAACTATTTGGAAAGAATGTATCATTCTAGATTGATTGGGGTGATTCTTTATGGGGAGTGCATAAAATATAACAATCTACAAGCATAGATACATTCAATAAAGAAAGTGTATTTTCTGAGGAGTCTAACTGTATTCAGATATACCGTAATTGAATAATCAAATGTAAAATAATACTGCAAAGTCTTCATTTTATATACTATTCAATAAAATTCATCGTTATTAATTTTTCAAAGTTAAAAATGGTACAATTTCTGATGCTTGAATGCTTTTAAAACCCTCACACAAAGCACCTGCAAAATGATACATTTTAATCCAGACTCAACATTGCACTCACGATGTGACTGTTGTGTCGCCACTGGCTTGCATGGATCGGGATCGGTAGAGCTGCGCATCGTTGGATTTGCTCTTCAGTGTTTGGACTTTCAGTAGTGATTATTAAACCACACTGAACTGAGGTAAACTGAACTGAATTTAAACACTAAAAACTGAACTACACTGTTCCAATTTACTATGACCTTTTATGTGAAGCTGCTTTGACACAATCTACATTGTAAAAGCGCTATACAAATAAAGGTGAATTGAATTGAATTGTGATATATTTTGCAGCCCTAATATATATAAAAAAAACATATTGTAAAAGATTGGTAAGTTTGTATAGCTCAATTTAGACTTTATTCCCTTCAGAATGACTAGCGGAGTGTTTAGTGAATGACCGAACAAAAGTTAAATCAGAATGTAAAGTTAAAAATAAGCAATTACCTTTTTAAACAGCTCCCATATGACTACCGTGTGCATTCAAAAAACAAACATAAAAACATTCCCTGACTGCAGGTCAGAGAGAAAAATCTGGTTTTAAAGAATCCCATCTAAAAGGAACCTCAACCTCCTACACCAGGCTGTAAATAACAATTACACAAATATGACATCTGACCAAAAACTGCATTCCACAAAAATGGATACATGCTTTTCTTTTCTTTCATAACAACACACAGCTGACAAAAAAAAATAATAATTTCAGCAATTAAATCTTTATCACGGCTGCCAAGTTCCGACAGGCTAAAAGTAGACTGAAATTTAAGCCATTACTTTGGCATTACTTTAGTCTGATTTGTGATCAGGCCATTTAAAGCGGTTATGTGAAGTATAGCTCAGCTGATTCACTAAAAAGATTCTGTGCACAACAGTAATGTGCCACTGACTGACCTTCATTTTTAGTTACACAGTGTAAGTTCACAACCATGATGATGTGAAACCAGTACCAGCTGCAGTGAAGAACAAGGCTACTTAACAGTATAATGTTTCAGTTTCACTGCTTCATATAATAAAGCAAGTGAGACAGTGTGAAAACTACATAAGATAAAGTTACTGGCTTTGCAGAAAAAGTACACTTGTTTGATGATATTAAATCCCCTGTATTAAAATTCACACAAAAAGTATGTAAAATTTGTGCAACTTACAGTATAATGTCCTATTGGAGGAGTATAATCTCATACTTAAAAGTCTCCTGAATTTTCAAACAACCTTTACAAGTGTCTCATAGTGTGTACTCACACTAAGCATGGTTGTCTTGAACACTTACTCAGGTGCAATTGTCCACTCTCGGCCCGCACTCACAATGCATTTTTTGCCTTCTGCACACTTCCGCAAGCCTGAGCACACTTATATCATCAATGATGCGACTGTTCAGTTTAACAGAAGAGATCACTCTCGCTCTGTACAATGGAGATATTTATATTGTTTTGTATTATTTTAAGTCTTTTGATATGATCCCTCACTTTTGACGCTAATAATTGTTCATGAAAGTAATCTAAATTTAGTTTCGATTATGATTTTTCATGATTATGAAAAATATTAATCAGGATAAAATGATTAAATTGCATCACAGGCCTCTTTAAATTTCTCTACATTCATACACTCTCATAGCCAGATTGCAGTAAAATCATGTAAATTGACTTTTGTAGCATGGCACGTGTTTCATTAATTGTTATTCGTATTATTAAGAGTTTAAATCCTTTATTCATGTTTTTAAGAGCATGAAAGAGAATTTGTGCTGTTCTATGCATGCGCTATGGATGTATGTCCCCACCAATGATAAGAGCAAATCTACACCCTTGGATAAAAGACTTTGAGTGTTTAAAGTCTGCTATGAAAATGACTAAAGCCATTCAGTGTTTGCCACTGAATCTACACATTTTTAAGCACAAGATGTTCTAATGTTATTTAATCCTTCATTTAATCAATGCTGTCAGTCGTGCAACTGACATCGCGTTCACCATCGCTGAAGACCATGCATTCACCAAGATGAAACTAATATTGCAGCTCATGAAAAGACCGTTATTGCTATTAAGATGACGCATGCAAATAATAAGTTATATAAGTCAGTATCATCTGTGCCATATCAGACAGCACCTGTGAGAACAGCACAGTTGTTATTGTTAATTCAGTTCATCTCATTCATGTCAAGCAGTGCGTGCAGGACCAGTGAGCCCCTGCAGATTTTTGTTTATTTGTTAGTTGTGATTAGAATGTTAATATATAATAGAATCTGTTCATATAAAACGTGTAATAATGGTGCTTATAATTTTTGGTGGGTGCGACAAAATTTTGTCTGGCGCGCCTACATTTTTGAAGTTAGGAGCACCGGTGCTACCAAGAAAAAAGGTTCATTTCGAGCCCTGTAAATGGATAATGAGAAACTCATATCCTTAAAAAAATCTTCTTTTAAGTTTCACATAAGAAAGAAAAAATACATAGGATTGAAACAATGGCAGAAATATCAATTTTGATTGAATAGCCTATTCCTTTAAAGCACCTTCTTATGTACTGTAAAAACAGACCTTTCCTCCTCCATCATCTCACTGAAAACTCACTAAACCTCAGACATACCCCACAGCTGGTAGGGGGCAAGTCTTAAAAGAAACACCAGACCACAGCCTAATGTCAGCTTTCTTAATGAATCATTAGCTGTAATGAGAGAGCGGGACATGTGTCGGATGGATTTGTGGTTCTCGGCACTGCTGTGATGCTGTAACCTCACGTTAAACCTGCACAAGCCCAATAAAACCCTTATCCAACAACAAAACACAACCTCTACACAGCCAAAGACAGTGTGAGAGCGGGAAAAAGCGAAACACTATATGGATTACACAGCCGAAAGGAATTCCAGGAATTCACACCCCACACACACATTAATCAAACATTAACAGCAAGAGACCTCAGACGAGACTATGAATACTAATATGTTTTCACTATATTAACAGCTGATCCAGCATCTGCCCCTGTCACCACCACATCTTATTAACGACGAGATAATTCGCGACTAAAGCTGTGTTCATTGACAACAAAATGCAGGTTTTAGGAATCGAATTAGTATTGACCCTTGGACTTGAGCTCAATAATGACACTATTGTATTTCGTAGAGCTGTTCATAGCTGATTTGAACTCATTTCATAACAGATTGAACTGAGCAGAATTAACATGGGACTGAATTGACCCGAGTAATGATAACTTTATAGCTTCCCTGTTTATTGTTATTCTTATTCCTGAATGACAGCGATTGTACAATCACAAGTGTATATTCAAATCTCTATTTTGAAACAGACAGCAGTTGGTATGAGTTATGTAATATAAAAAACTTATTTTAACCACACAGAGTATTGTTATCCGTTACAAAGTTTCAAATGATCATACTGTAGAAGCCACCTTTTTAAATGATGCTTTAAATGGCTGTATTAATTGTTAGATTGTTAGATTTGTTAATAGGTGGTGAGAAGCAATATGTTCAAAATGCGTATCACTGAATCAACCGTTCAAGTGATTGGTTTACAATGCAGATTTAATCAGAAATCAAACAAGTGAATTCTAAATAAGAGGGCAATTGAATCATTAATTCAAACTAAGATAAAAAATTCAATTTTATTCTCAGTTCTCTACCGCATAATATGAATCAATATTAAAAACGATTTCATATGCTTCATTTATTGTTATTTTTATGTTTATTACTGTAAAGCTACAATAAAACAATCTGTTTTGTAGGAAGCAGTATTTAAATAATGGTGACCTGACCACAAAAAGTGTGCACTATGAATTAGTAAGTGAATAAGCAAGTAGGCAAGTAAGTAACTAACTAAGTTAGCAAGTAAGTAAATAAATAATTATTAATAAACAACATTAAGTACTAGTAGTTGGTGACAAGGCGTCACGGTGGCGCAGTAGGTAGCACGATCGCCTCACAGCAAGAAGGTCACTAGTTCGAGTCCCGGCTGTGTCCGTTGCCATTTCTGTGTGGAGTTTGCATGTTCTCCCCATGTTCGCCTTGGTTTCCCCCGGGTGCTCTGGTTTCCCCCCCAGTCCAAAGACATGCGCTATAGATGAATTGAATAAGCTAAATTTTCTGTAGTGTATGTGTGTATGGGTGTTTTCCAGTGTTGGGTTGCGACTAGAAGGGCATCAGCAGCGTAAAACATATGCGGGATAAGTTGGCGGTTCATTCCACTGTGATGACCCCTGATGAATAAAGAGACTAAGCCAAGAAGAAAATGAATGAATGAATAGTTGGTGACAATATGAGTATTGTTATTAAAAAATCATTGGCTTAAATCAATGCAGATTTATTCAAAAACAAAGAAAGTGACTGTCTTTATTAATTGATAACTGAACTATTGGCTCATGAAATTCATAAAAAAATGTATTCAGGAAAAACAAAAAAGGAATTTTGCTATGAGACAAACGTTCTACTCCGAGCTTGTTTACTAAAAAAAACAACAATATAGTGTTTAAAATTAAAAAATCATTTAATGTTAACTTGTGAAAACAACACCACTACTTGTGTGATATTACTTTGTATTTAATCATGTAAAAACATTAAGAACCCAGAAATGGTTAGTTTGATTTCCGAACTTAAACTAGGGGCATTCATTTTTGTTATGTTTTTGCAAAGAACCTGACATAGATCATTTGGGCTTGAGCATTGTTAAAACAACAAATGCCATATTAATCTAGACAATAAACATCACACACCCCTAAACACAATACTTGAATAAAGTCACTTGCAGTGATTTGGCATGCTATTGTAAACCTAAACCATTCGCCCAGTTCTAATGAGGTCACTATAGACTAAACCCTAAATGCAACCTTTTTCAGTCAACTTTAGTCAACTGAAGTGCTATGGTTTTCAGTAAGCCTTGCTTCCTCAATGCTGCAAATTTGCGTTTCTGAACTAAATGTGTTTATAGTGGAACTCAAACAAACCAGTGGTTTCTAACGTGACAACTCATTTTCAGACTTCTGCTATGTCAGTGACATCATTACTTTTTTAAGCTTCTCCTCATTAGCAGAGACGTTTGTTAAGAGCATGGCTTAACTTACAGCTACTGAAAATCAAAATCCTCAATTCAGGATATTACATGGGATATTCTCAAACAAGGAAAATTGGGCATTAAATGGGCACATTAGACCTACAGTAGACACAGGAGAATCTGCAGATCAGGAAGAGCTCTTCTTTGGTGTAATTACGTCTTGACCCGAGAGAATGTCTTCAACCCAGTTCTCAAGTGACTGATTCTGGCATGCCAGTCAAAACAGAACATTTCGCCGCATACAGGCTAGACCGCATTTCTGCCCTTCAACCACTGACAACCACTTATAGCTTTGCTCTTTCAAATCACTACTTGTTTGTCTCAAGATAATACACATAATGAACCAAGAAAACACATTCAAATTAATATTCAAATCTCTGACAAATCAATTTGATGGCCACAATTCATTATAGATACCCAAGTGTAGGAGTGTAGATTATTCTTAAGTACAAGAACAAAACAGTTAACAAAACATGAAAGAATACATTTAAGTGTCGAGGAAAAAAAACATGAAATCCATAACGTGTAATTTTTTACAGTACCTAACCAATTATGCTTTTTATAAAGGTTTCCAATTTTGTTTAGTTTTTGTCTCCTATTCGAGGTTTGCATACATCCAAGGTCAAAACGTTTCATTTACTTATAATATGAATTTTTACATTTCACACCACCTCCTTCTCAACAGTTAGTTTGAAGATCTGTTCTTCCTATAAGCCTATCTTTTCTGTAAGCCCACAGAAGGCCAATGGTTTGTTTCCTCAACATCTGCATTAACAAGTGCATGTCCATCACAGCATTCAGAAATTAACAAGGGTTTGTGGTAAAAGAAAATAGCAACCAAATAAACCAAAATTCCATGCAAATGTACAAGCTCAAAAGTGGTCCCCTTCTACACTGTTGTAATTATTGTCAATGTGATGTGAAATGTGAAAATTATGTAAACATTTTTATTGCATCAGACCAATCACACGTTTCTATTAAGCTACTGAACACAATAGCCAATCAGACATGTTTGGATTAGTCATCTCTGGAGTGTGTGCAATTACTGACTCAATTCTGTGCTTTCGCAAGAAAATGCAGATTTGAAGAGATTAATTCTGCAGCTTTGATTATTATAATAAGAGTGCTGAAGTAACACTAATACTTTGTCCTGACAATAAACACTGCTTCTCTGCATGATTTTGCAATGTAATCTCACACCAATTCCTAACCATTTGATTTATTTGCTATTTCATTTGTATAATCTGATTCATACATTTTAGTACAATTTGCTCATACTCCAAGTAAAACTTACTTTATACTTACTTAATAACATGTTTTACACTGATAAACTGCTGCATAAAGGGCACCTATGATGAAAAACAACTTTTGTAAGATGTTTGGACAGAACTGTCTAGGTATATTGTGGCCACAGTCATTTTAGGGTGATATAAACCCATCAAGTGTCTTTTTTTTTAATTTCCTGACATTAAAATAGGATCTGAATCCCAGTGATTTTGAGGCTCTCTGCAACATGAGGTAGGAGTGCGGTTTTCCCCGCCCACAAAATTGATTGACAGACGCCATGGTTCAATAATGACATGTATACACATGTCCACAGAAATAGTTTTTTTGCAAATAAACTGGAATTAAAATATTTGTTACAACGCTCTGTAATTTATATAAGTTTGATAAGTTTAAAACGTTTTTAAAACAGAGCATGTTTGTAATAAAAACAGTAAAATCGCTATGTAATTCTTAACCACTATAATCACCATGGCCGAACGGTGTCAGTAAATGCACATCTGTTTGTGTGTGTACTGCAAACGGCATTTGTCTGAGAATCATCATTTCAGAAAGGCTTGCATAAACTCCATCACAAATATATAAAATAAACTTACTTGGTATTTTTAACTAATGAGCTGTATTTCAGCTTCATCTGAGTCTGTCTCTATCGCTGACTGCTGTTTATCTGTTGTAACGCAGGAAAAGCAGACACGCATATGGAAACCGTGTGAGGGGAGAATCAGCTCATTTGCATTTAAAGCCATATGCTACAAAAACAGCTTCAATGTACTCAGACACCAAAATGGGCAGATCCTGGAGGCTATAATAAATTATCTGAAGGGTATTTTGAGCTGAAACTTTACAGACACATTCTGGAGACACCAACGGCTTGTCTTACATCTTGTAAAAGGGGTCAAACAGGTGCCCTTTAATGCATAAAATGTAGTATTTAAAAAAAAAAAAACATTATGCGGACATTATAAGCCAAAATCTAATGGAGGTCAGTAAGAGTAGATGACAGCTGTCAAACCTTCTAAAATTGCTTCTAAGATCATGTAGTTGTTTATCTGTTATATATTTCATTACGAGTAAAGTTATCCGCAAAGGGCACAGGTACTCAAATATCAACATACCACAACTTAATAATTAGAAAAGGTTGAAAGTGCAAAGTGGAAATGTTCCTCATTTAGTAACTAAATAGCAGGTGAAGTTTTGTCCCACGCCTCAAGAATCAGAGGACGGTTAATCTTTTATAAGCTGTGTGATTAGGAATAAGAGCCATAAATTCAAGCACTGTTCAGCAAAAAAAAAAAAAAAAAACACTGCTGTGGAGATCAGATTTCCTGCTGGACACAAAGATTTCATTTCAGTGTGTAAAAAAATCACCCTGAACATATGGACAATTTCACATACTGCTAAACAAGCAATCAGTGCACTTCTCTAACATGTTAAGCATCAATGATCAGACATTTGACATCAGCTCAGGACTAATAGAAACAAGGACCAAATGTTACTAGCATTGTGTTTCATAACATTCAATAAATAGACTATAAAGATCCTATATCTAACAATTCTATAATTTTTGCCATTTTTATTAAACCAAGTGCAGTGTAGCACTATTAAGTGTATTAATATGAAATACAACTGTGAAAAGCCGTGCTTATTTTTTGAAACCGATGTGAAGATACCATAATAATAGCGAGATAACATAGAAATCCATCCTGGGATCTGCGATTGACTCTTCAACAGCAGCATGCTCTCCAGATCCCATTCGCACCCTCTATTGTTTCCGTAAGAAGTCATAATTCCATAAAATATTAAAACAATTACCTTCATATATGATTTTGTTCGCTCATCGGCCCTCGCAATTGCAGATATCCCAGTTTACGGAGTTATTTCTCACTTTCTCTGCTGCCCGAGCTGCTGATGCGCTGTCCCGGCCGAAAATATGGACTGCTGCTACTGACAGATCGTGCAGCCAATAGGCGGAGACCACTTTCCGGAACGGTCAGTTATGATTGGATGTTGGACTCCAGGGGTGGACTTAAATAAGCGTCGGTTTTGTGTCTTTGTCTATGTTGTTTGTTTTACATGCGTGCAGTATATTGTAGTGATTTGTGCACCTTACTTTTCAAATCTCCGTGTTTCGTTAGTCATAATAAATCTGTTTTTTTTTTTCAATTTTTGAATGGATGGTTATTAACACACCTCTTCTTTATAAAGGTAAGTTTAGAACAGTCATAAAATATTAATGACAGGATTTTAGACGTCAAAATGTCAAACAGGTTCGTTTTTTATACAAAAATATTGTTACTAAATATTGATAATAACTTTATTATTCTATTTTGCAGGGGTATTACAGCTGTAATGTATATGTCTTGTTATTCTAGCGTGACTGTTTTTTTCTTCTAATGCTGACATGGTAAAGGTGAGCTGATAAATTCGACAATATTTGAGTTTCAGTGAGTGTTAATGAGCCCCTCTTAACCTTATATCTGGCGCCCCCTTAAGGACACACGGGAAAAATACATATTTGTGGCAACAGTGGGGAACAGATCCTGTGATTAAATCAAGCTAACTACTGTAATGCAAGCTATATGCATATTAGGAAATGTATATGTGCTGAATTCAGAGTTGTAAAAATCTTTTTTTTTTTTCTGGAGTTTTTAATGTATTCGATTTGTATAACATACACATTTCTAGGAACTTTGCATTTAATTCTAAAATTGTATTTTCAGAAGGTATTAGACTATTTTTCCCTACTTCAAACCTTTTAATACTGAAACACAATATATAATTCTATGAAAAGTGTTAGATTTTTCTAGATACCCCTATATTTTACCTTTTTTTAGTTAATGCAACTTAATTTTTTTAGTTACCACAACTTAATTTTGCAGCTACCCCAACATATTTTTTGTTTTATTTTTTTCTAGTTACACCAACTCATTTTAGTTACTCCAGCTTATTTTGTTACTTTTTTGTTAATACAACCTATTTTATGTAGTTAGCCCAATATTTTTCTAGTTACCCCAATTTAATGTCTCTCGTTAATGCAACTTATTCTTTTCTTTTTAATGCAAATTAATTTTTCTATTAAATGAAGCTTAATTTTTAAAAAGAAAGTTTTCGTCTCAAATCTTCAAAACTAAATTTACATTTAAAAAGATCAAGTAATGCTGTACAAAGTTGTTGTTCACCTTGTGTTGTTCATTGCAAATTATGTAAGATTGACACTTAGTGGTTGAACTAGGTATTGCACTCCTAATTCAAAAGACTTTACCTGGCCACTTCTTCAAAGACTCCACGCCAAGCGGCAACCTCCCGCTCTCCCTCGGGAAGCCAATACGGAAGTAACTGAAACTGCAATTCATCAAAATTCCGCTAGTCCTGGCTCCATAATAGAGCAAACTGCAATTGAGCCCACTGTTAGAATGGCCAATTTTACAGCAGAAAAAAAGGTGTTTAAAGCCTGGTACAAAAAACGATTTTGATTCATATAGCTATTATTACCTTCCATGACAACTGTGAGGGGGGTGAATTTTTTTATAACTCCTCCATTTCCTTTATATTAGGTTATATTAAGTTTGCATAATTAAGGGCGTGGCCACTTGAGTGACAGCTAGGTCTCACTGGTCGCCGTCACTTCACCTCAGCTGAATCCGGTAGATTAGCCACTGATCTCGGCATATTCATCGTATTTTTGTTTTGTTTTATGTGGCTTTACACAGTCAGCTGCCTTTTGGACTTATTTCTTACAATTATCAGATGATATGGGATGCTGTGTGCACTTTATTGTGCTCGCAAACCATTCACGTGGTCTCGTTTCCCATGTGAGTAAAGTTATATACTTGTATACCATCTCTATAAATGTATTTGCTTTATTTAAGATCATTTATCATTAATATTTTTCTTTAGACCCGTAAAGCACTCCAGAATGTGACAGATTGATTAGCTGTATGCTCTAGAACAGTCATCTGAAGCGTTATCATACAGTGTTATGCTGGAGTTCACCAATAGTCTTGCATTTGAAGTGTTTGGAAGTATTTAGCGTTTTCCTCCTGTAGAAAAACGTCATAAGAGCAATGTTTAGTGGCTCACTGTATTACTACAGTGTTTTTAAAAGTCTAAACACTTTATTGATATAGTGTACAGCCAAGCACATGTGGTCAGAACACAAACGAGTCGCAGGTAATAAAGTATCAAGCGTTTCTCCCAAAGTAAAGTCTGTCTGCCAGGTCTAAGCAAAGTGCCAGCAGGTGTCTGTAGCTCCGCCCACTCTCCGCCTCTTTGCCCTTGTTTGGTATCCCGCCGTGGGTGCGATGACGCGCGAACAAAATGGCGACGGTTGGCCGCGCCTACTTGTGGCTTCTTTTGCGCTCTTCAGAAACCTATGGGTGACGTCACGGATGCTACGTCCATATATTTTACAGTCTATGCTCCACGCAAGCGCAGGTTGCCAGATTGACATCACCAACATGAGCAAGCATGCCTGAATATCAAGCCTACATATTTTAGGTTATAACCATCAGAATGAACATCCAGTTGCTTTTATTTATTTATTCTTATTATATTTTTGGCCAAATATTTTATACACAAGTGTGAATTTTGTAAGCATAAACCTTTATTTCAGATTTTTCTTGAAGATCTAAATCTTTATATGTCTTTGATTTCTGAATGTACTAACAAGAAAGCTGTAAAAACTGTGAATCTGTTTAAAAGATAATAATATTAATGTGATATATTGTAATGGGTTTCAGTTTGTTATAAAAAAAAAAAAAAAAAAAAAAATATATATATATATATATATATATATATATATATATATATATATATATATATATATATATATATATATATATATATATATCAAGCCTACACTACAAGCAACGACACGTGAGTGACACGACAAAAGGAAACCATGTAAAAGGAGTTTTTGTCCAACCCATCACCTAAAATTTCAATTTTATTGTTTTTATATGTCATGGCTGGCATAAACTATTGAGACAACAATAACCTCAGGTACTGATCATGTGCTTTTTTAGTGCTAAATGCTACCAATGCGAGAGTATCATTTTACATGACATATCTTGTTACTGAAAACATCTGCAGAGTTTACCTCAGATTTTGGAAATGAAATATACATAATTGAAACTGAATGTTAGATCTGACTCAGTGCAAACCAACAAATATCATTAATGTTAAAGAGGTTTAATATGTATTAATTAGATTATGAGCCTTACCATTTCATTTAAGTGCAGCAAGTGCTCTATTTTGTTCTGCTGAATGGCTGTATTTAAATATTTCTGTTGTGTTGCATTTGGTGCAGACAGTCAAATTGCTTGTCGATGGGCTCTATATTAGGACATAGTGGTACCAGAGGAGGGGCATAGCAGACATTTTAAAAGTGTGTGTGTGTGTGTGGGGGGGGGGGGGGGGGTGCAGCTGAATGAGATTGAAATGTCTACGCTGATATAACTATTAATCACCTGTTCTTATGTAGATTCTTATAACTCTGAATCTCTGTCTCATTTCAGAGACTGCTGCTGTCTAGCAAGGGTGACATTTTTGGCTGCAGCTGTACACATTGAAGCAGTCTTCAAGACTAAAATGAGTTACAGTGTATTTTTCACCAAGGAAACTGAAATTTAATTGGGTAAACTGGCAGTGGGTGGGTTATAGAGACCAAAACAAAGACACAGAACACATATTTTCAAAGGAGAATTTCTGACTTAAGCATTGTTTTTAGATAAACAAGTATGTTCACTTAGCATGCTCTTCTGTAAACATATTATGGCATTGCTATGCTTTAGAAGAGTCAAAAACTTACAGCACCTGGGCACCTGTAACTAATACAATCTAACACAAACTAATTTATTCATTCCCACCAATGAACCGCCAAATTATCCAGCATATGTTTTATGCAGCGGATGCCCTTCCAGCTGCAACCCAGTACTGGGAAACACCCATACACTCTCATTCACACACATATACTACGGACAATTCAGCTTACCCAATTCACCTATGGCGCATGTCTTTGGACTGTGGGGGAAACCAGAGCACCCAGAGGAAACCCACGTGAACACAGGGAGAACATGCAAACTGCACACAGAAATGCTAATTGACTCAGCTGGTGCTCAAACCAGTGACCTTTTTGCTGTGAGGTGATTGTGCTACCCACTGCGCCACCGTGACGCCAGTACAAACTATTAATAAATCTTTATACTTTGCCAGTGCCCTTCAATTCACTAGATTTTACTCATTTGCTAGCAATAAATGTTTAATCATTTAGTATTATCACTTGTTCTGGTGGCGCAGTGGGTAGTGCTGTCGCCTCACAGCAAGAAGGTTCCTGGTTCGAGCCCTGGGCTGGGTCAGTTGACAGCATTTCTGTTGGAGTTAGCGTGGGTTTCCTCCGGGTGCTCCGTTTCCCCCACAAGTCCAACGACATGATCTATAGGTAAATTGGGTAAGCTAAAATGTCCATAGTGTGTATGTCCTGGTCCTCCAGGTTTGGGGTTGGATGTTAAGAAACACCAACATGGTGCGTCTAAATATCAACTTTGATATAATTGGCCCTGGGAGTAAATATTAGTAAGCTATTTAAATTTGACATCTGTTATGCTGAATGGAACAGTATTTCACACATGCTTTGAAATTTAATTATCACAAAAGTAGAGAAATTTGTCATTTTTTGCATTGACCAATAAAAATAAAATATAATTCAACCTATCACTAATAATTACGGTGGTTAACATTGCTAAATTATCACTGTTGCTACATATATAACTGCTGTAATAAATAAATAAAACAATGACATGGCATTAATTTCACCCTGGATTAAACTTCATTTTAAGATAAAATATTATATAATATCAAATTTATATGTAAAATATTCAGGGGAAAACTACAAAAAAAAAGTTACATATTTTGATTAACTTTGTATTGGGCTTCCAGCTAAGTTCCTAAGTTTCACGATTCTTTTTTTAATATATATATATATAAAAAAATCTTTATATTAAGATTGCAAATGTATTTCCACATTATTTAAGTCGGACTAAATGAGGGCTTGTGGTTTGTGTGTGTGTGTAGGCTTGTCTGGCTCTTGTGGTCACCATGCTGCTCTCCTCATGCATGAAATTGTTTTGAATTGAGGTTCAATTGAGACGCACTGAAATGGATAAAAAGATGCATTTATGAATGCAAATGAGATGTGTTTATGTGCATATTTTCCCCCCTGCACCCTGGCCTCTGGATGTGTGTAAAGCAAAATAAGATCTGAAATCAACATCAAATGCTTTTCTATAAGCTATTCGGGATTCAGTTGAATGTCAAAATAGGTTTACTCCATCTGTAATGATAATATCTGGAAAGCACTTCTCTCAGTAACTGAATTATATTCAAGTGTGTGTCTCGCTTCACACTCATACATGTCTGTTTGCTTTATTTTATGACTTTTTTCACTTTCCTTTGGGACAGAGATGGTGTGAGAGAGAAGGACCGAAAAGAGATATTCGATAAAACAAATGAGTCGCCCTTGTGGTCGTGAACTCAGTATGAGGAGAAATAAAAACAGACAGGAGACACTGCTGCTGCCAGTATCGACTAACCAGGCCATTTGTCTGTCATCCTCAGAGCTTTTACATTAATAGATTCCACTCAGGATCTTTAGACCTTTGTTTTCACTCTCACACTGTCTCCCTTTCCATCTCTCAGCTCTCTCACTGTGTGAAGCTGTTTTCCTTCTCTTTCTTCCATATTCACTGTCATGACATCATTATTGCACACCAGCTGAACACATCCACAGACACACTGATTTACATCCAAACTTAAAGGGATAGTTCACTCAAAAATGAAAATTTACTCAGTGTTTACTAGTTCTCAAGTTGTTCCAAAGCTTTATTTATTCAAACACCAAAGAAGATGTTTTAAAGAAAGCTGAAAACCTGCAACTGTTGACTTCCATAATAGGACAAACAAATTTAATAGACATGCTTTCAGTTGAGGTGACACAGTGGCTCAGTGGTTAGAACTGTTGCCTCACAGCAAGAAGGTTTCTTTTTTGAGTCCTGGCAGGGTCATTTGGCATTTCTGTGTGGAGTTTGCATGTTCTCCCCATGTTCACGTGGGTTTCCTCTGGGTGCTCCGGTTTCCCCCACAGTCCAAAGACCTGAGGTACAGGTGAATTAGATGAACTAAATTGGCCATAGTGTATGTGTGTGAATGAGTGTGTATGGATGTTTCCCAGTACTGGGTTGCAGCTGGAAGGGCATCCGCTGTGTAAAACATATATTGGTTAAGTTGGTGGTTCATTCCGCTCTGGCGAGCCCTGATGAATAAAGGGACTAAGCCGAAGGAAAATAAATGAATGAATGAAAGCTTTCAGTTGAATAAATTCAATTTCAATAAATTTTAAAACTCAAATAATTAGAATAAAGAATTTAATTACGTTGGTTTAAACTGATTTTTATAAGACAAATATATTTAAAATAAAAATGTTGTCATTTAGAGCTGTTTGTTTTTTCCAGAAAAAAATACAACAACCTAAAAATCATAATTGCTCAACCAAATATTGATTTCATAGCTCAAGTTAACATTTGAAGCTCATTTAAAGTGAAAATGCTATATATACACATCTAAACATGTATGAAACACGACTTTTTATGTATTAAAATGTCAACATTAACAATCAACATTTTTATCATTTGTATTTTATTTATCTTTTTACATTTGTAAGAAATGTCATCAGCATAGTTTACAGAAATATCAAACACATTTCCTCTGTAAAGATTACTATAGTGAACTAGCATAGTGTAAAGGGCTTTTTAGCAAAATATTAAATTGTTCTGCACAGAAAAAAACTGTTCAGTGACAGGTATTTTGTGGATCCAAAATTGTTTTTTCTATGTCACTGCAAAAAAAAAAAAAAAAAAAAAAAAAATATATATATATATATATATATATATATATATATATATATATATATATATATATATATATATATATATATATATATATATATATATATATATATAGTCTAGGACTTTTTATCTCTTGGAAAAGGAGAGTTTAAAAGATAGTAAATCATTGATTTAAGTTCCTGAGTTTGAGCAGAGCATATTTCTTGTCTAGAAATAACAACTTGAATCACAACATTCACGTAACAGCTTAAGTCCAAGAATGGTCAACGAGCAGATCCTCGATTACAGAACAAGAAAAACATCCCAGTTACATCAGTGTCCCAGTGCTGCGCTAAAAACACCAAACACCAAACCTCAAGCTAAAACACACCCTTGGCATAAAAACATGATCCAAATTAAACTAAATATTTTGGATTTTGGTTTGTATCTATCAATTTCAATGGCAGATTCCTTATGGGATTGATATGATGAAAATTGATGCAACGTATATACGTATGATAGCATTGGAATAAACCTTCAATTACTAGACACTGAAATTCCTCTAAATGATGGTTACAGTATGTTTTGACTTTTAATATTACACTCATGGGCCACTTTATTTGGTACACCTTACTAGTACCGGGTAGGACCCCTTTTTGCCTTCAGAATTGCCTTAATCCTTTATGGCATAGATTCAATAAGGTGCTGGAAATATTCCTCGGAGATTTTGGTCCATATTGAAATGATAGCATCACACAGTTGCTGCAGATTTGTCGGCTGCACATGATGCGAATCTCCCATTCCACCACATCCTAAAGGTGCACTATTGGATTGAGCCTGGGGACTGTGGAGACCATTTGAGTACAGTAAAGTCATTGTCATGTTCAAGAAACCAGTCTGAGATGATTCACGCTTTATGACATGGCGTGTTATCCTGCTGGAAATAGCCATCAGAATATGGGTACACTGTGGTCAACAATACTCAGGTAGGCTATGGAGTTGACATGATGCTTAATTGGTAATGGGCCCAAAGTGCCAAGAAAATATGCCCCACACCATTACACCACCAGCAGCCTGAACCATTCATACTATGCAGGATGGATCCATGCATTTATGTTGTTCATGCTAAATTCTGACACTACCATCCGAATGTTGCAGCAGAAATTGAGATTCATCAGACCAGGCAAGTTTCTTCTATTGCCCAATTTTGGTGAGCCTGTGCAAATTGTAGCCTCAGTTTCCTGTTCTTAGCTGACAGGAGTGGCACCCGGTGTGGTCTTATGCTGCTGCTCAAGGTTCACAGTGTTGTGCGTTCAGAGATGCTCTTCTACATACCGTTGTAAGGAGTGGTTATTTGAGCTACTGTTGCCTTTCTATCAGTTCAAACTAGTCTGGCCATTCTCCTCTGAACTCTGGCATCAACAAGGCATTTGCGTTCACAGATCTGCAGCTCACTGGATATTTTCTCTTTTTCGGACCATTCTTTGTAAACCCTAGAGATGGCTGTGCTTGAAAATCCCAGTAGATCAGCAGTTTCTGAAATACTCAGACACTTAAATCACCTCTCTTCTGATGCTCGGTTTGAACTGCAGCAGTTCGTCTTGACCATGACAAGCTTAAATGCATTGAGTTGCTGCCTTGTGATTGGCTGATTAGAAATTTGCTTTAAGGAGCAGTTGGACAGGTGTACCTAATAAAGTGGCCAGTAAGTGTACGTTTTCAAGCAAAGACAGAAGTTGGTACACACTCATACGTGCAAATATAAAATAACTCATTTTGCAGACATTGTATGTGTGTGTCTGTGAGTCTTCAAAGCTCCATCAGTGCCACTTGACCTCCTTTGGAAAGACTGACGATGAATGCTCCTCTTCTGCAGCGTCTCTGTTTCAGTGAGTCATGATGTGTGTGAGAGAGAGAGTGTATGTATATGATGTGAGAGTTGTCTGCAGGTTTGATTTCCCTTTGATTCACACTTTGCTGCCTGAAGTGAAAATAGAAGCTTACAAGATTTCACACACATAAATTGAGACAGGCGCCTTCTAAAAACACATACAGTCACTTGCTACGACTGAATCCCAATGTAGTGCAAAATTATAGTACTCTCAGAATAGGCTTTAGTGGTGGTAGTGATTTTTTGAGTGCATTTGTTTTTGTTGTTGCGTGCAGCTAAAAGATTGCTCACTTACATGTGTGTCGATTGTTTGCTCTCAAGCTTCATAATTGTAAAAAAAAAGTTGTACAAAAACATGCTGTTAATTACAAGGATAGGTTGGCGGTTAATTCCGCTGTGGTGACCCCAGCTTAATAAAGGGACTGAGCCGAATAGAAAATTATTGAATGAATGAATTTTTAAATGTTCTAAATAAATATCACAAAGAAATATAACAAACGTAAAACGTGAAGTTGCCTTGATTCTAACACTTGAGCACAAACCTAGACACAATACTATGAGGTGAAAATCTAGTCTCTTAATGCTTTTGTACTGTATTTTTAAACACCAAGTTTTAGTATTAGAAAGAGGTACTGTATGAGAGTCTAAAATAAAGATCACTCTTCGACTCTTTCAGTGATTGGCAGCAGGGGGCAGCACAGAGCTTCCAGTCTTAAGAATGTGAACCCGTTTTAAGGGATAAAGAGACCATTTATCGCATCTACTGAATTCAAGAAGCATCACAGATGTCATTTTGTGTCTGTTAGAGAGTGTAGACCCTTTCATAACACTACTTTATTTTTTTCTTGGTTTTACATGACCAATTTTTAAGTAATCTGACAATTACAGTCATAAACATTAGATAACGCAGACAAAAAAACTATAGAAGTACTATAATAGACATCTAGCACCTTTTTTCTTGCAATAATGTTAACATTGGCTGGAAATAAATATATCTCTTTTTTATCAGAGCTGCTGAAACTGGAGATTTACACTAAATCAGAACAAAAAATAAAAAATAAACTAAATAAATAACAATAAAAACATGTTTGTTTGTTTGTTTTTTTGTCATAGGACTGTACATACCAAGTTTACACGTAGGAACAATATGAAATGTCCCATTATCCCATAAGAAACATGTGTATAACAGTTGACATTGCAACAATGTTTACACTAAAACAACATGGAACAATATATCTGTGCAGTAATTACAGAGAAAAAAAGTTGTTGCCCCATTTTTACATTTTGCTTTCTCTTGTTGTCTTTGCGACTCTTGCCTATTTTTAATTTTGCCTAATGGCCAAAACATCCTTTGTTTTCATTATGAAACCCAAATAACAGTATATTAGCACTGGAATACAAGTGTTGTATTCTGTCACGTTGTGTTTTGTTTTGTAAGAAGGGCTGAAAAGATGCATGGTTGTTTTTTAGCTGCATTGCTATTTGATGGCATGCCTTTGTAGTGACACTTTACAAATAAATAAACAAATGAATGAATGAATGACTGAATGAATGAATGAATAAATAAATAAATAAATAAATAAATAAATAAATAAATAAATAAATAAATAAATAAATAAATAAATATCAGTCAGTCAGTCAGTCAGGCAATCTTTACAAAACAAGCCTTCAGCAGTGAAACTGTAAAAAACAAAAACCTTCAGCCAGCAAACCTTTATGAAACAAAACCTTCAGTCAATCTATCTTTACAAAACAAATTAGCCTTTGAATCTTAAAAACAACACCAGCCAATGAGTCTTTCAAACAAACAAAATTTGAATTGCTACAAAGCAAAAACCAAAAAAAAAACATCACCCAGTATATATTTACAAAACAAAATTCTTCAGCCAGAATTGTTACAAAACAAAAACCTTCATTGTGACTGCCCAGCAGGCACAGGACATCAACATGGTGTCGGATTGATGTTGTACCACAGTGTTGTGGAACATTGCATTTTAAGTAGAAATGAAAATCGGGTTGACGTCAGAACCCAATGTCAGACCGATATCAGTGTTCAACATCAGACAGACGTTGGATTTTGGTCACTTTTTATCGCAACCTAAATACAATCCAATATCAACTTCTAATGATGTTACAGCTTGACGTTGTGTGGACGTTACCACTGTGACGTCTATCTGAAGTTGGATTTTGGTTGTCCTGACAAATAAATGTCAGTATTGGACGTCAATATGACGCTGATGTTGGCTCAACATTGAATTTTGGTCACTTTCCAACAAAACCTAAAATCATCCAAATATCAACGTCATTTGGCATTGTTATTGGACATCAAAATAATGTTGTCCTTAGATGCTGGCTAGACATTGAAATTTGGTCACCTGACGACCTAAATCTAACATAATATTAACTTATTATGATGTTGTGTGCCTGCTGGGTTTTGAATAATAAAAAAAACAAAAAAACAAGCATATTCAGGGAGAGATTTTTTTATGAAACAAAAAAGCAGTTTGTACCTTCACAAAACAAAACTATCACCCAGTACATATTTACAAAACAAAAACCTTCATCTAGTGTCTAGTGAATTTTTACAAAGCAAAAGCGACAGCCAGTAAATATCTCCCAGAAAATACACCCTTCAGCCAGTGTTACAAAATTATTACTTTTTAAAATACACCAGCCAGTGATTCTTTACAAAACAAAAACCTTCATCTAGTGTCTAGTGAACTTTTACAAAACAAACATATTCAGGGAGGGATTTTTTTTTTCATGAAAACAAGCAACTTGTGAATCTTTACAAAACATAAGCATCAGCCAGTAAAAATTTCCCAAAAATACACCCTTCAGCCACTGTTACAAAATGATTATTTTTAAAAAATTCATCAGCCAGTGAATCTTTACAAAACAAACCCCTCAGCTGTTAAATTGTTACAAAATAAAAACATTCTCTAGTGAATATTTACAAAACAAAAATCTTCAACCACTGATTTTTTTTTATGAAATAAGAAAGCTACTTATTAACCTTTACAAAACAAAACCATCACCCAGTAGACTGTATATTTACAAAACAAAATCCTTTGAATCCTTCAGCCAGTCACTTGTTGTAAAACGAAAATCTTAATCTAGTGACTAGTAAATCTTTACAAAACAAACACATTCAAGGAGTGATTTTTTTCATGAAACAAAAAAAGGCAGCCAGTAAATATTTCCAATATTTCCAAAAAATACACCCTTCAGCCAGTGTTACAAAAAGAAAAAAACCCAGCCAGTGAATCTTTACAAACAAAAACCTTCAGCTAGTACATTGCTATAAAAAACATTCTCCCCAGTGAATATTTACAAAACAAAAACCTTCAACTAGTACATTGTTACATTAAAAACCCTTCTCCCCAGTGATCCTTTAAAAAAAAAAAAAACTTTCACCTAGCAAATTGTTACGAAATAAAAACCATTCTCCAGTGAGTCTTTACGAACCAAAAACCTTCAGCCAGTGAGCTTCCATCACCAATTTAATGACACTCACACAATGGATCTCATTCTGTCTCAGTTCTGTCCTGATTTTCTTCCTCATACATTATAAGTGTACATGCTAATACCAGCGGGACTGAGGTCATGAGAACAAGGCTGAGAAATGGCACGTGTGTGCGTTAACATACAATCTGTATGTCCTTTAAATTGGACAAGGTGCTCTACTTGTTCACTGAGGCTGTAAATGTCTTGCATCGGGCACAAGGCAGCGGCGAGGAGCACGAGCGGCATCTTCAGCTCAGATTTGGCTCTATTCCCTGTTCTCAGGCAGTGTGAGCTTGTGTGAGTAATTTAGTCGCATTTAATTTAATCCCTGGTGTCTTGGCATTGAGATCAGTGCAGTAATGGTGAAATGTGGGTCAGAGTTAAACCTTCTCTGAAGCCCCGAAATAAAAACGAGAAGGGAGTCTAGCTGTAATCTTTGACTGAGTTTCTGCCAGCCTGCTGCGCTGAGAGTTCAACAAAACACAGCAAAGCGAGCAAACCTTTCCATCCCAGAGTGCTTTGCTTCTGATGCTCGGATGTGTCAGGGTGAAGATACCTCTGGCTCAGGGAGATCCAATGGGCCGAGCATTGCAGCTAGAGATGGACCTCCTCAGTCTTTTAAAGAAAACACAATATATTTGATGATGATTGGGGGATCTGTATATGAAGTATGAACTGTAAACAAATATTTACAGTATATGCACAAAATATTTTAGCTGCTTGTTCAAACTACTTATTTATAATGAGCTAAATCAACACAGTTCTTGATTTTTTGGGGAGATGACCTAATTGTTTTATGTAAATTTGTAAATACAATTAGGGGTACAGCTGCGATCACACTGGGCTTTTCTCCCCATAGACTTCCATTCATATGCTCGCGAATGCGTCAGACCGGAAATGCAAGCTTGTGCATTGCAAAGTTCAAGCTTGACGAACTCTGACCTGTAAAATCACATCACTTGACAACGTGAGACCAATCAAGGATCGAAACTTGACCTCTCTGGACAGAATATTAAAATATGGACCAATCGCTCGCTTTTTAAAACGTCTAATCATCTTGTTTAATCCCGCCCCTTTTGGCAGCACCCTACTACAGAATATCTCAAGCTCAAAGTCTAGTGTGACCGCAGCCTAACACTTCTTAAGAGTTAACGATTCATGATATTAATAAACCATTAACTAACACTAATATTTTAGTAACCTTCTAATTAGCTGTTTATTAATAGTTAGTCAGGTATAAATTGGGTTTAGGTAGGATTAAGGGTGCAGAAAAAGATCATACTGTATAACTATTTGTGAACAGTTAATATCTTAATAAAAGGCAGGTAATAAGCCAGTAGTTAATAGCATTAACTGTGACCTACACTAAAATGTTACCTAATTAATTTAACTTGAACAATTTGTGTTGGGACAACATTAAGGAATTGTGTATAAACCTGCATTTTTTACAGCGTTGTCAATAAATGATTACAAAATATGCTATAGTTTGTTCATTTAACTTATTAAAAGAAGTCAAACCTGTTTCAACTTGACTTTTTAAGTCATACAAGATGTTCTTATTTAGTTTAATGCATGTAAAACATATCAAGTTAATGTGATTAAATGTAAAAAGTTTAAAATATCCACTTGGTTAATTTTTACAGGGTATATTAAAAAAAATGTTGGGTTGTTGTAACTCAGTGTTGGTGCAATATGGTCAAACCCAACCATTGGATTAATAAGTGTCATTTAAATGTCAATTTTTGACTAAATTAACCCAATGTTGTGTTTGTCTAGTTTACAACAACTTAGGGTTTTTTATTGTACTGCTCAAAAGAGGTTGATATTTAAATCGATTAATCAAACTTTATTTATATAGCAGCTTTTTACAACCAATCCGCTGTGTAAAGCATATCCTGATAAGTTCATTCTGCTGTGCCAACCTCTGAAATAGAGACTAAGCTGAAGGAAAATTAATGAATGAATGAATTTTTCAGGGCATTGTTCAATCTATTTACTTATTTAAATGTGTCTTAATAGATTTATGAAGTTTTTATATTGATTTCAGTGACATTATTGAATAATAAGCAAATGTTCAGATTTACATACAAAACAGTTTGCAATGAAATCGTCTAGAGTATATGGGTTTTGGTGGATTAATTACGAGAGGCCTGCTGAAGCTTTGTTTACCAAACAAGTGGTGCTTCTAACTGGATTTGCATGGTAAACCTTAATTAAAAGTTACATTTTTTGTGTTACATTTTCAGCTTCCATACACTCAAAATCATACTCATAAACTTGCAGATTTTAAAAAAAGCACAGAAAAAAATATAAATGTTCAGATTGTGTCTGACCCTGGTCATGGCTAAACTGGAACAGTGGCCCACGAAGACCAATCCACTCCTGAATGAGGACAAGTAACAGCACAATTCCTTTCTCTCTTACTGTAGAAATAACATTGAGAAAATGACCTACGGTGATGAAGTCTACAACAGAACAACTGCGCCACTCTCAGCCCCTCAACAAAAGTCCATAAAGGTCCATAAATCATCTCATATTCATTCATTTTTAATGCATTAATGACACATTTCAGCACTGAATGTTTCTGTAACAACACAGAAAAGGAGATTTATCTTCACTTGCTTCACTATGAATATGACTCCGCACTCTCAAAAAGAACACAGTCTAATTTCCATAATTAGTGTTCTTGAATACTATTATGTTTATACATTTATGGATAGCCAGCGGTGCTTTTCTCCTGGATGTCAGTTCTGTCGAGGAGAATGAGGCAGTATAATCTCAGCACAAATACTAACTCCCTTTCTCTTTAATGCTCTGCTGAAAATGAGCAATCTAAATAAGGTGCATTCAAAAAAGAGATCGAGAGAGAATAAGATGTGCATTCAGCTAGTGTTCGCCAGCATACTGTTTTGTTGGTTTGAGACACTAATAACTGAACTACCTGATGCAGGAATGCAGAGATGTATCCTAAACAGGGCTTTTACAACTTTGATGTAAACATTTGTGCCTGTGAAATCAAAAGCTCTGAAATATTCATAATTTTCTGAAAGTAAACTACATCAAAGTGCACAGCCTGACAATGTCTTCGGGGCATTATGAAAGCTTTTATTTCTCTACAGTAATTTAAGCTTTCTATAACTGCGCATGGCACTGCGATTATGATTCTGAAAAATGGTTCTATAATGTTGCCGGATGAAGGAGATGCATTACAATAACACAAGAAGTCAAGGATATTATTAACATTCCAGTCAACTGAAAACAGAATTGGCCCTGTTTACTTTTCTTTAATGCATGCTCCAGATCTTGTTGTATGTGATTAATCGGCGCATGATGTTACAAATGCACACAAATGTAATCTGTCGAAAATCTTTTATCAAAATGAAATACCCTGTTTTGTTTTTTCTCTCCAAAATGACTTTCCATTTTTGGCTGATGTCCTGAATGCCTCTTACTATGTCAGCTCATTTCATTTTATCACCTATGAGGCTGGTAACACCCACTTTTCACTATCTAAAAGAAAAAGAAGAAAAAAACACTTGGCCTATTTTTTTTTTTATTCTATTGTCTGGAAATCCATCAGACTGCAATCGTTTCTTAGCTGTTTTAGCAGTCTCTATTGCTTGTCCAGGTCTATGTAGGGTTGTCTTCAAAGTTTAGATCCGTGTTTTCAAGCTACACCTAAAGCAATATAGTATACCTTTGTATTAAGAACTGGACTTGGACTTGTGGGGGAAATCAGAGCTCCCGGAGGAAACCCACGCGAACACGAGTAGAACATGCAAACTCCACAGAAAAATGCCAACTGACCCAGCCAAGACCCTGTTGCGAGGCTCGAACCAGCAACGTTCTTGCCATGAGGTGAACGTGCTACCCACTGCGCCACCGCGTCACCATAGCTTCAACAAGGTACTGGAAATATTCCTCAGAGATTTTGGTCCATATTGACATGATAGCATCATGCAGTTGCTGCAGATTGGTCAGCTGCACATCCATGTTGTGAGTCCCCCATTCCACCACATCCCAAAGGTGCTCTATTGGATTGAGATCTGGCGACTGTGGAGGCCATTTAGGTACAGTGGACTCATTGTCATGTTCAAGAAACCAGTCTGAGATGATTCACACTTTATGACATGATGCGTTATCCTGCTGGAAGTAGCCATCAGAAGATGGGTACACTGTGGTCATAAAGGGATGGACATAATCAGCAACAATACTCCGTTAGGCTGTGGTGTTGACACGATGCTCAATTGGTACTAATGGGCTCAAAGTGTGCCAAGAAAATGTCTCCCACACCATTAGACCACCACCACCAGCTTAAACAGTTGATACAAGGCAGGATGGATCCATGCTTTCATGCTGTTGACGCCAAATTCTGACCCTACCATCCAAATGTCACAGCAGAAATTGAGACTCATCAGACCAGATGTTTTTCCAACTTTCTATTGTCCAATTTTAATGAGCCTGTGTAAATTGTAGCCTCAGTTTCCTGTTCTTAGCTGACAGGAGTGGTACTCGGTGTGGTCTTCGGCTGCTGTAGCCTATACACCTCAAGGTTGGATGTGTTGTGCGTTCAGAGATGCTCTTTTGCATACCTCGGTTGTAACGAGTGGTTACTGTTGCTTTTCTATCAGCTGGAACCAGTCTGGCCATTCTCCAAGGCATTTGTGCCCACAGAACTGCTGCTCACTGGATATTTTCTCTTTTCCTGACAATTCTCTGTAAACCCTAGAGATGGTTGTGCATGAAAATCCCAGTAGATCAGCAGTTTCTCAAATACTCAGTCCAGCCTGTCTGGCACCAACAACCATGCCACGTTCAAAGTCACTTATATCACATTTCTTCCCTGTTCTGATGCTTGGTTTGAACTGCAGCAGATAATCTTGACCAAGTTTATATGCCTAAATGCATTGAGTTACTGCTATGTGATTGGCCGATTAGAAATTTGCCTTAACAAGCAGTTGGACAAAGTGGTTATGAATCAAATTAATATGAATCTATTTTTAAAAATGACGTTTTAAAACATGAACCTTTGGAATGCAGCATTAATTTTTGTTAGTTTAAGAATAAATTCATCCTATTTCAATTCATATAATGATAAATTGTGATAATCAGAATCAGAAAGAGCTTTATTGCCAGGTATGTTTACACATGAAGAATTTGTTTTCGTAACAGAACCATCCACAGTTCAACAGAATAGTGACAGGGTCAAAAACACACATACTAATTGAATAAAAGTATATACAAATTGACAAATAATATAACATTAAATGTAAACAATTACATTAACAATAGTTAGTGCAAAAAAGAATGTGCTGACATGAACCAAATGAACAAAAGTACAAAACATTTGTCTTTTTCTTCCCCCATTTGGTTTCTACACTCTCAGAAATAAAGGTACGCGAGCTTACACTGGGGTGGTACCTTTTCAAAAGGTATACATTAGTACCTAAAAATTTTAAGAGGAACACTTTTGTACTTTATAAGCACTAATATGTACCCTTGTGGTTTTAATATGGACCTTAAAGGTACAAATTTGTACCTTTTAAAAAGGTACCACCCCAGTGACAGCTTTATTTCTGAGAGTGTAGGTTTGAAAAGGCAAAATAGATTAAGTGACACTGAAGAAATTTAGCAAAAACATTTTAAATGTCAATTCACAATGAAATCATTTATTTCAGGTAAAGGTAAAAATGGTAAAAAACACTTCTTTTAAATTGTTATTATAATATTCTAGCTTTTACTGATGAAATACTGAAACGCAAAAGAGACCTCTCTACAAAAACTTAAAAATGTAACAACAAAAGAAAAAAAAATGTAAACAACAGTGTGCAACACAAGACTTACAGCAAAATCTACAAATGTTTTCAGCATGAATGGATTTAGGCCTTGAATATGTACCTGATGCCCTTGAATATGTCAGACAGCACATTGATTCTCAGCTAGACCCAGTTTTCCTCTAATAACTGAAGCTCTTCTGTTCACTTATTCACAAATCAAGAGAGAAAAATCATAAAATATTAATCTGTCCCAGACCTTCCAGAACCATTGTACTCATCTCCACCATATTTCATAGGAGATAGAAAGACAGATGCGATTTTCCGGCAATTACAGTGCACTATATGTTAAGTGCCATATTCAAAGCATTTAAGCAGAGAAAACAGAAGAAGGAAAGATGCTTTCTCACTTTTTTGTGCTCTCAAAGTGTCTTCATTTTGAGAAGGGTCCTCTATGGACAGTGGTGTGAGGCGGTGAAAGCCCACATGAGTGAGAGAGAACACGGTTTCTCCATTAGGGACGTCCATTCCGTTCATTCATCCTGTAGTGAGAGGAAGAATGTGACAGTCCAATCTGTCAGGTGTGAATGAAGGACAGATCTTGGCTGCTGGTTCTGGATAGGACTGGCTAGATTGCCTAAAAGCTTAATAAACAGGTTTTGGGTCAGGACCGGAGGAGTGTGAGTTTAAGACATAATGACTGGCTGTCAGAGAGAATGAAGAGCTGTGTGTGATGTGAACGTTGGATCTCATTGACTGCCATTGGCTGCCATGCTGATTGGTCAAGGCCAGGTCTCATAGTGAAGGACATGCTGTGGTAAAATGTGCTTTGCTAGAAGGTCAGTTAACAATCAAATCGCATTGTAGGTCTCATTTGCAGCTGGTGTTGAAGGAAAATTTTACACACATACATACATGCATATGTACATGGAGTCCTATATATGTCAGTCGTATACTTATACACCCACTCTAATCTCCATCTTTGGTTTTATGGCATTATTTCAATATGATTCTGCAAAGTAATGTCATACCGTTTATTCACATCCAGAGTTGCATTAATGGTTTGTAAGATCTTGTATTGATGTCGGTCTCCAACAACCCAAATAATTTCAATATGGTTAATGTCTGGATTCTGTGGAGGCCAATCCATGTGTAAATATTATGTCTCATGTTCCCTGAAACACTCTTTCACAGCTTGAGCCTGATGAGTCCTGGCATTGTCATATTGGAATATGCCCATGCCATCAGGCGTACATGGTAGACACTAGGCATGATGAGTGCAACACTTTATACGCTTGTCTCCTTACCCTGATGAGCCCATTACTCTGGAACAGGCTAAATCTGGACTGCACTCAGCTCATGACCCTCTTTCATTGCTTCATAGTCCAATCTTTATGCACCCTAGCAAATTTAATTATTTTTTCTGATTAGCTTCACTGATAAGTGGTTTTCTTAAGGCTACACAACTGTTTAGTTCAAATCCCTTGAGTTCACTTCACATTGTGCATGTGAAAATGCTCTTACTTTCACTATTAAACATATACATGGTTCTATTGCTGTTGTTTTTTATTTATTTCTTTTATTTTACCAGATGTTTAAGTTATTGGCGATCTAGATCACTCAAGATTTTTTCCAACCACATTTCTTTCTCAGATTGCATTGATTGACCATTATCCTTCCAGTTTTTAATAACACGTTAGACAGTTCTTAACCCAATTTACATTTCCAGAATTCTCTTTAGATGTTTTCTTTGCTTGATGCATGCTAATAATTTGACCATTTGGAAACAGATTAACATCTTTCTGTGACCACAGGACAGGGCCGGAGTAGGACCCCTTTTCAGCCCTGGAGTTTTAAGCCTTAGACCGGCCCACCTCAGTTCATGACTGACTCTATTAAAATAAGGTCATTTCCAATTCAGTTTCTAATGACACTATCACATCTTTTTCAGGGAAACAGCTGCTTTAGAACTTCAAATGTTTTTCATAAATATGAGAACAATAAAGGGTAGCTAAATCTCCAACACTGTTCTTTAAAACATCACAATGTCCTTTCCTGAATATCTGAATATATATTCTGTGCAAAATTCTTTTTATATATCCAGTCCTTTTTAACAGTGGTCACAAAAAAAATACAAATAAAATATGTACACCTACATAAGTAACCCAAACAGTAATATATGTCTTAACACTAAAAGTGAAGAAAAAACAAAAATTAAATTACTCAAGTGAGGTTCGAACTCCGGTCTGCGGCGTCGTAACGCAACGTGCTGACCACTGGACCAAAATTGCGCTGTTATGCCTGTGGAAGTATTGCACTGTCATCTGCAAGACTCTTTGAACCACTTAATCTTCTGGCTTAAATTTTTTCTCTTTTTTAGATTTCTGATCAAATTATGTCAGATTTATTAATGTAGTGAATCATCTGATTTGCATTAAGCAGGTGTAATATTCATTAATATTAATTATTCAAATTCTTATATTCCCTAAGGCAGTGTTTCCCAATCCTGTTCCTGAAGGCACACCAACAGTCCACATTTTCAACCTCTCCCTAATCAAACACACCTGAATCATCCTATCATAACATCAGAAGAGACTCCAACACCTGAAGTTAATGGGTCAGATAACGGAGACATCCAAAATATGTACTGTTGGTGTGCCTCCAGGAACAGGGTTGGGAAACACTGCACTAAGGTGCCGCTGTTTGGGTTCGAATGATAGTTACAACATCATTAACCTGCAGGCTGCATTTTGCTCATGGGGCTGTGAGAAAATAAATAAAAGGAGCGGAGCTGCGGCAAAATAATGAATAAAAAGAGTGAAGCTATGGTTAAATAAATGAATAAATGAAAAAAGTGCGACTGCTGAGAGTGCAAGCAGCTAGGGACACCGGCCCTCGCGGCCAAAAAAATGGACCGGCCCACCGGGAATTCTCCCAGTCCTCCCGATTAGCCAATACGGGCCTGCCACAGGATGTGTCTTCCCGACATGGTTAAGAAATCCAAAGCTACTCTTTGCATAGTTAGGGTTAAAAGACTTGTTTCCAGCTGAACACAATCATTCATTCAATATTCATCCAATGGGAGGCTCTTACCTATTTGCTTATGTAAAAAAATTAGCTCAAAAATGTGAACATTAATAATTAATCACAACAAGTTATTATTTAATTATGAACATTTAGATTTAACTTACAGTGGCTAGCAGAGGCGTCACAGTGGTGCAGTGGGTAGCATGATCGCCTCACAGCAAGATGGTCGCTGGTTCAAGCCCCGACTGGGTCAGTTGGTATTTCTGTGTAGAGTTTGCATGTTCTCCTCAAGTTTGCGTGAGTTTCCTCCAGCTGCTCCGTTTTCCCCCACAGTCCAAAGACATGCGGTACAGGTAAATTGAAGCTAAACTGTCCGTAGTGTATGAGTGTGAATGCAGGGGTGTATGGGTGACAATGTTTTGATCTGCTCGACTTTGTGGACTCTTTAATTGTCTATTTACTTGAAAAGGTAATAATACTTCTTGTGAATGTGGGAATAGTTTTAAGTAAATTTATAAAAGCTAGTAGCAAAAAGAAAATCTTTTACAATTAAAGTGGCTGTTTTTTATGACGCAAAACAATCCACATTGTATAAAAGGATTTAATGACTAATAGATAACGAACCAAAACATATGATACATAAAACAGATTAAAGCAAGGAAATAAAGAATTTAGCTATGGCAGAATGGCAACATTCTCTCAATTTACACACAACCAATGAAAACCACCAAAAATCAACAAAACACCTTTTTGATAAAAAGGGGCACAGCTTAACAATGCACATGCATAATACTTGAATTTTGATCTTTCTCCTGGTGAGGCAAGTGTCCTGATTTGCATGGAAAAATGAAGATTCTTTGGGTGCATTCCTGTTCCGTGCAGGTGGGGTTTGCGGTACAGATCGGAAGATCCAGCAAGGCACAATATACTAAGTTTAAAACGCCAGAAAGAAAAACAGACTCAGAAGAGTCACAAGTACAGAAATGGAGAATCTTCTCTGGAAAATGTTCTGTGCTGATATGAGAGAAAAGTGTGATTTGAGTCGGGTCATGCCCACTCTATACAGACTGACCGATGGTTTGAGGGGAAAATTTGAGCGGGAGATTTTCATTGTCTTCTTGCTGGTCATTGCTGCATGATGTGGGCTGTCCCAACATTAACAGATACACTTTTAACTCACAGTATAAAAGAATGCAAATCATACAAATTATCGTTATATGTTCTAAATCATGGGTTGTAGAATTACAAGCACAACAATACTAAACATGACCATTTTAAGAGTACATTGAACATGATTTGTGCGTTCCTGCAATATATAATACCCTGAAAGGGCAGATTCATTCAAAGACTATAAGTCAGAACATATAGACGGGCAGTATATATACAGTTGAAGTCATAATTATTAGCCCCCCTGAATTATTAGCCCCCCTGTTTTTTTTCTTCCCCCAATTTCTGTTTAGCGGAGAGAAGATATTTTTTCAACACATTTCTAAACACAATAGTTTTAATAACTCATTTCTAATAACTGATTTATTTTATCTTTGCCATGATGACAGTAAATAATATTTCACTAGATATTTTTCAAGACACTTCTATACAGCTTAAAGTGACATTTAAAGGCTTAACTAGGTTAATTAAGTTAACTAGGCAGGTTAGGGTAATTAGGCACGTCATTGTATAACAGTGGTTTGTTCTGTAGACAATCAAAAAAATATTTAGCTAATTTAGCTAAAGGGGGTAATACTGGGGTAATACTATTGACCTTAAAATTGATTGAAAAATTAAAAACTGCTTTTATTCTAGCCGAAATAAAACAAATAAGACTTTCTCCAGAAGAAAAAATATTATCAGACATACTGTGAAACTTTCCTCGCTCTGTTATACATAATTTAGAAAATATAAAAAAAATAAAATAAATCAAAGGGGGGCTGTATATATATTTTGAAGGATACCTGCAACCATTAACTTCCAGAGTAATTACAAAAAGAAACCATAAGTACAGATGTAACTTGCGTCAGCGCAAACTGTTCTTCTGGTGTTAAAACAGTACTGTTTGTATTTACTAAACTGGTGCAGAGAAAAAGTAGTGATGAATAGGCATGAACACAGCTATTGCTTTTGCACATGACCTTATTGAATATGCATTTGTGGAAGTTCCCAATCAATATTTAAATGATTCACTTCATTTACTAATGTCTGCACTGTTTGGAATTTTGCTCTTTTTTGTGAACAAGTGCCACCAAGTCAAAAAAACACATTTCTATCCCTGAAAACTAAAATCTGTATGTCATGTCTTGATTGTCTTATAGTCTACATACAGTAATGGCAACTGAGATCTTACAGCATGACATGGGTGTCATATTTGTACAGTCAAGCTATAGTGGTAAAGAACTATTAACAATTGTACAGTGCAAGCTTGGCTTAAGACTTGTATAAGATGACATAATGCAAATGATGTCTGTCGCTGAAATTGGTAATCCGCATTCTGACATCAAATGGTTCACTCAATGAGCTACTGTTTCTGCCTGTTGCAACAACACAACTCTAAACTACAAAATACTGATACAACACCACACAGTGCTGCTTCTGATTATAATTTTAAATTAAAGAGAGATGAGAAGCAAGACAAGAAAAGCAATGTCTGATGAATCTGAAGAAGACTAATACAAAAGGTCATGCTAGACAGTAAAAAGCTGCACCCAAAAAGCAGCTGAAAAACACGGTTGCACTTTGTCTCTGAATACAGAAGAAATAAAGGTTTCATCTGAAGAGAATCTCCCAACTGCTCCTCAGGCTTTACATGATCAGAAGTGATCTATGAGAGTGGTGAAATGTTCTGACATGATCTTGTTTTCAGGCAATAGTTGTTGTTTTAATTGGGAATCAATAGAGCAGAAGCTGGAAAATTAGAAGCAAACCCTTGGGGAAACGTGATAACTCATAAACCCTCCGACATAACATATCAGCTCATACTTAAACAGTGTGAACTCTCTAAACCCAGTAAGTGATAAAAATGACATTAAAAACACATGTGCGGCAAACATTTTGTCATTTAAATGATCGTGTCAAAACAGCATTCTGCATAGTCTGTCATGTTGGCAAACACTAGTGTACACTAATGCCTTTTATATTTGCATGTTATTCCTGGACACAAGCAAGAAAAGTTAAGGAAGTATATTTGCTGTTTTCGATGTAGAAATAGTGTCATAGTTGTATATTTATAGATTTAAAGGGCACCTTTTTTATCCCTTTTTCAAGATTTAAGATAAGTCTTGTGTCTCCAGAATGTGTCTGTAAAGTTTCAGCTCAAAACACCATCAGATTCTTTATAATACCTTTCAGAATATATGAATTTTCTGCTTTGAACACCATATAGCTGTTTTTGTTGCTTTTGACAGAGTGTGCTTCAATCTCCACCTCGGTTGTGTCAGTTAAACAGCACAGTGACAGACATGAAGGAAGCAGATCTCACATAAGGTTAGTGAGAAATACTACAGTAAGAACTTTACCAATTATTATTATTTGATGTATTTATTGTGGAGTTAATTCAATCCTTTCTGCAACGATGAGTCACACACAACGTCGTAACAAAGTTCACTCAAAAACACACACGCGCGTTTAACTTTGCACTGTTTTTGCACGCAAATGTGACAAGATACACAGTAATACAAACTGCTGTATGGATATCTGTTATGTTAATGTACAAAATAAACATGATTTAACTTCCACATACCACGATTTAAGCATCTTTTATAATTGTACTCACATGCAGCTGTGGAGATAAAGTAAAGATGGTAAAATCGCTGTAATTCATTACAAACATGCCCTGTTTTAAAAACATTTTAAACTTGTAAAACTCATTCTTGATCACATTTGATGATGATTGCTGATCACAGAGAGCTGAACAGATCTTTTAACCCCAGTCGCATGTCCTGTCTTGTTGATATGATTATACTACAGAGACATGTTAATACATGGCTGTCAATCAATTTGGTGGGTGGGGAAACCGCACTCTTTTACCAGATTTCAAGTTTCTATGGTAAAATGATGTAGTTTGTATATTTTCAGAATTTGTGAATGTTAACTTGTCATGCTTGGTATCATTTTAAATGTCTCAGTGCGAGTGTACATGTGATCACAGCTTTATCTCAATATCACAGACCAAAATAGATGATCTCAGATTTGGGTAAATTTTGTCCTCTCTCATGGAAGAGGATGTCCTGGATAAGATCTTTTGTCAAGTCTGGTATTTGGCTCCTAGGGTAAAATCCCAGTACAAAAGTCTTTGTGAAGTTTTTATTCATTTGAATTGATGACATTTTGGGGATTTAAGGAGATTTGGCGAAACACTCAGGGAAGCATCTGGATCAGATGAAACTTCCCACACAGACTCTGTGTGTCTACATTGTCAGGTATGATGACTCTTTGACAATTGTTTTACAAATTGTTTTGATGTTTTATGCTGATCATGTTGTGTAATAATTTTGTACTTTTAAATGTGATATGTCAATCAATTATTGCCTGGCGAATAAATGTGCAATTATTGTTTAACTCTAATATCTCCTGAAATCATTTAAATCTAGTAGATTGTTTAGGCTGATGTTTCCAGAACCTACAACCAGGATTGCTCATACACTCCGGCATAATGGATGGAGCATAGGCACAGCATTAGAGACCTGTTGATTTCTGACAATCACTGACTTAGTAAGATATAATCTAGTGGCTAAATCAAACTTTCTTTATGTATGAGCATACATGAGGCGGCGTAATATTACTTAAATAGAGGATATAACTGTAAACTAATTTCCTTTAAGAACCAGAACTGGCGAGGATGTGTCCATGAGTAGACGTAAGTGGCCAGCATACTGACTCTAAGCGACTTCAGGTAAACGAACTGAAAATAAGGATTTATTAGGTTAATCAATCTAAATTAGACCTAATCACAAACTCTAAGGGGATCGGCTTGAATTAGATGAATCTAAATTAAAATGATTATAAATTGGAGTCAAATAAGAATAAGGGTCAAAATTGGATTCATAAAACAAAAATTTTATAATTGTTAGTGATCTGTTTACAGCTGCGCGAGAAAAGACTGACACGCAGAATACCTTCCCCCACATCCATGGAAACCATCATTCAACATCTGAGCCATTATGTAGGGCTTACGCAGCCATGCTTATGAAAACTGTCATTAAGTGCCATTCTCAAATATAAAGACTGGAAATAAGAATAGGAAATGTCTTTTGCCTTCAAATAATATCTGTTATTTTTATATATTTGGATGAGACTGAAGAAGTTTCTAGACCTGGATAAAGAGAACATCCTTGACAATGGGGAGGAACAAGATGACTACCTGCAACTGATCGACCGCACTGAAGGCCAGAAAGATTGCCTAAAGGCAGATAACATCTGAAGCTACGAAAAACTTTGAGAAAGGCTGCAATGTAAGTCTTAAAGAAGGTTAAGTTCAATACCAGGATCTGTACAGCTTTTTAAAAAATGCCACCCTGAATCTCTAAGGCTCTCCCTTTGAGAACTGCGGAGGACAGGCTCATATTGCCTCATAATCAGATCTACCTGCACTGCATCTATTAGCACAGCCATTCAAACACCCAATGTCCTTGCGTAGAGGAGACACGGGTCAATCATATGCAGAGAGAATGAGAGTTTAATGGCATTTGTGTTTCATGCTGCTAGATAAACAGAATGAGTGTGTTCTAAATGCCAAATACAACCAGAGCAGCTGCAGAAAAACACACCAACTGGGTGATTGTTTGTGTGTCACTAGAGCCAGGTCCTCAATTTGGTTTTTAACACAGTGTGTGCTGGCTTGTTTAAAGGGAAACATCAACCCAAATTGTAAATTTGCTGTTAATTTACTCACCCTAGGTGCATTCAAATTGTAGAGCACAGTTGTCGTCAGATATCATACTTCCAGGTTAGAGCGCTTTCTTGATTTATTTTTATTCAAACATGGATCTTGCTCTTTTCATGACGAGAGGAAATTCTTATATGGTGATGTGCACAACCACGAAAGTGCAAGCCCATTAACACGCTTCTCTCAGGATGAGGAAGTCACTGCAGCATTGAACAGAAATTGCTGAAAACTGGCTCCAAAAATCAACCCAGGCTCTTTCTGAAAACGTACCGCTATATACATTTCTGGAGAGCGGCAAAAATGTCCCAGGAGCTTTTTTTTTTTTTGCAGTCTTTGTTTTCGCAAATCCATCAGAGGACGCTGTGTACGCTTTTTCAGATCTCAAATTTCTCTCGCAAGTGCCATTCACGCCTGCTGTTCTCACATAAACCCACCAGAGGCCGCTGTCGACTGAATGACTGCCTGACCGATCGACTGACCCTCCCTCTTCCTTCCCTAAATCCAACCAATAGTGTTGCCAAAATCACAGATTGACCAACCCACCCACTTACCTAAACCCAACCAACAGTTTTAAAGAGAAATCCCTCACCTGATTTTGACCACATTTTCACCCTGTTATTTACTTTTTATTTTATTTTTTTGGCTTCTGTTTTTGTCTGACCTGCTTTCTGGGGTCTGTTCTTCGTACCTCGCTTAAATGATCTAAGATGATTTTTTAAATATTGATAGCTGATCTCTGGCTAAGTTGGTTCTTCAAACAAATTTGCGAATCAGATTAAAGTATATGGATGAACTGATCTGAGATCGCTGTGTGTGTTGTGAAGGACTGTTCTATCGATCCTTAAAATCATGATCAGCAATGCAACGATTGGTTGACGGCACAGCAGCGTAATGACATCATCTGATTAATAATCAATTATCCATGTGAGCAAAATTACATAAAATTTGTAGTAAACAGTTGGTTAAATATGATACGCAAAAACTTTCCACCTCTGTTGTGGGCTGCAGGCTTTACACTGTCATGTGTCATCAGTACTACTCCACTGGTACTGGTACTGGTATTGATTAATATAAGATATATATATATTTTGGGGCAAAAAAAAGCACAATACCCACCAGCCCTTTAATCCAGTTGTTTTTGTGAACCCTCGTGTGCTCTGGCACAGATAAAACAGACAAGTTACAGAGTGTACCTGTGTGTGAATTTCAATCATGCAAGAAATCTGGCACTATTCAGGATTTTACCCCTCTGGCATTGCATCTCACCTCATATTGGCCAAGTGTGGACACAGCAGGTGTTTGTCTACAACAGATGAAATGAAAAAAAAATAAAAATTGAATCATTACCTCACAAATAACCATTATGACCTAGATAATGACCTTCTTGACACCTAGAATGACCTAAATAACAACATGGTTCACATAAGATTGGGTGGCTGAGGACAAACACACACATCAGTGTAAAGGAGTGTATGTAAGTAGACAGTGATGGAAGCGTCCGTGTTAGACACGAACATACCCATGTGCGTAACTGTCACATCGTTGAGGGCAGGAATATCGGAGTTGACAGAGGATAAATTATTAATGAGGGAGGAATCCCTGAGGAATGTATGAGGTGGGGAGGGGAAAGGGGAGGGCCAGCTCATTATTAATTCATTAGTCCAGATAACCTCTAATTCTCACCTCAGCATGTGTAACTGAAACAAATAAATAGTCAACAGGAGGACCATGATAAATTTGTAGAGTATATTTACTTTGATCATCTGAAAACGGCAACAAAACAAACATTTTGTACCTTTTTTTGTGTGTGACCTCGGTCTTAGTTGAAGCGCACTTATTAAGAATGAAGATTAAATGCAAGCTACAGAGAACAGATACTTGCCCAGTAATTTAATTTGTAATTCATTTTTATCAGTGTGAAAGTGGGAAAGAGACAGATAAAGGCAAATGAAGATAGAGAAAGATTACAGTCTGTTTAGAATGCTGGAACATGTGTGAGGTTCATTAATATTCATGAACATGTGTCGGTCCCCACGGCCCTATCAGAGTTCTATTTTTAAACAGCCTCCCTCTCTTTCTTTTTCAATCTAGGTTTTGTCTGATTAATATGTGATATTTTCATGTTTTTGTAGTACAATTGATAAAAAAAAGAAGCTGAGGTTAAATGTTGCAGTGACATTAAACAGTTAAGATTCAAAATAAAAGTTATTATTAAAAAACTTTAAATAATAATAACAACCATTTAAAAAAAAATATTGACAGCATAGAATGCCTTGCTAGAAGTCATGATTATTGGGCCTTGCACAAATTGTGGTTCATGCCATTTGAGAGGATACATAAATGGCCCGTTTCCACTGAGTGGTATGGTACAGTTCGGTTCGGTACGTTTTTATGGCCGTTTCCACTGTCAAAATGTACCTAAACGCGAACCATGCCATACCACTTTTTGGGTACCCTTTGCAAAGGGTACCTAGCACAACAAAAGGTATCAAAAGGCGATGCAAGCCGCACAGGTGACCGCTATTGGTTTACAGAGATACGTCACTCTATGAAAACAAAGGAACCACCATTTTTAAATAAACAGCCGTGACATTACACCGTAATAATATATACATATATTTACGAGCCATAGTCGACCCGAGCTCAAACAAACCTTGCCGTTGTCTTGATGAACAGCCACAAAGCCAAGAACAGCAGAGTCTACCCTGTGTCCCGTAGTTGTTTACAAGGCCGTCAAATGCGGTTCCACTTTCTCGCTTGCGCTTGCAGCACGTCTATATTTGAAATAACATACTTCTTGAGCTTATGATAATAACATGCGCGTGATTATTGAAGTGCTTCTGATAACCAATCTTTTCAGAAATGGACAAACGCGAGAGTGATGCGTGAAAAAACAAAGGAGAAACCGGAAATTAAAAAATAAAAGAGCAAATGATTGTTTCAGCAACCTAAACCATGAACAAACTGCCCTGTTTAACTATTATCATCACCTTTTGGACTATTATGACCTCGGAATGACGGAATTAAGTTCTAACAGAGGTTACATGTGCAGGTGAAGATTGCAGATACAGATGAGAGGTTTGCACTGACTCTGGGCTATATGTTGTGTGTTGTTTTAGAACTCAAATAAGGACTAAATGTATGCTGTGTGTAGTTTTTCTGTAATTGGTAACATATCGGAGACTGTAAGGGTCTGTATGTGTTCATATATGTTTCATTTATTTTATATAATTGCAGACGTTACAGTAGGATATTTCATCATTGATCTTTGTGTATTTGTGTATAAAGCATCTGTTTAGTGAGAAGTGCTTCTCATATGATATGTGAACAACCCGTACAGCTTTACTTTGAGCGAGATTTCCTTGAGTGTGAATGACGTTGACTGAAACTTTCTGTCATACACCACATCCACCAAAAGAGTACCATTGGGTACCAAGGCAGTAGAAATGCAAGCCTGATAAAGGTGACCTCTACCGACCCGTACTGTACCATACTCTACTACTCCATTAGAAAAATTGTACCCATTTTTTTGTACCCAACATGAATCTTTCTTTTGCATTTTTACATCTAGCAGATGCTTTTTAATAGTGATTTACAGTCCGTTCCATTTGATCCACTTGCATGTTTTTTTATGTCCATGAACGGACTCTGCTTACTTGCGAATAGCATATGTTCTACTTTGGGAAGTTTCAAAGCCACTTGATATCCACCTGCTCTCAAAGCAACGAATGCACACACATACACACATCGAGACACTTACAAAAGGAAGAAGTATGTTGCTATTCTGGTTAAAACAGCATGTGGGTATGTCTGTGCATGTGTGTGGCTGTGGGAATGGTGTGAAACCCTCCGGATCTGTAAACTCGGTGAGAATCTCTGACATCTTTTAAAATGTTCAGATGGTGCTTCTTTATTAGTTATGTTTCTGCTATTAATAAATACTTGTTCTAAATTTATCAGTCAAATGAACTAAATTACAGCAATAGTTTATCCAAAATTAAAACATTACTGATCATTTACTCACCCTCAGGCCATTCAAGATTATTAGCTGAAACTGTGAAAATGTGCAAATGCAGGTTCACAAGCTACAGGCAAGTGACATACTAAGTCAACAACAGGTGTCCTATAGGCTTTACAATAAGGTTACATTAGTTAATGTTAGTTAATGTATTTGCTAACAGGAACTTAGAATTTATAATACTTGTTAAACCCTGAAGGATACATACTGTTTACTGATGCATTATTAATATCCAGAGTTATGTTTTTTAACATTAGCTAATACACTGTTAATTAACAAGAACTACAAATGAATAACATTTTTTATATTAACTAACATTAAAGGTGCTGTTTGTACGTTTGACACCCAGTGGTTGAACTAGGTATTGCACTCCTGGATCAAAACACATTTTCACTCAGCTCCTCCGACTCCATGCAAATGATTGACGTGAGGTTGCCAGATTGATGTGACTATCGAGGCTAAAGGCTGATTTGAACTGTTTTTAACTACAAGCAATAGGAGGCATAATATCCATGCTAGAAGGAGTTTTTGTCCTAGCAAATACCTGAAATTTTTTAGAATTATTTTCGAAACGGCTTCTATTTTTCACAGGTGAACAACAATTACCTCTGGTACACCTCATTTGCTTTATTCAGTGGTAAATGCTAATAATATGAGTTTGAATGCCATTTTACATGACATTTATTGCCATACTACTGAAAGCAGCAGCAGATAGTTCACCTCAGATCTTGAAAATAAAATAAACCGTTTGAAAATTAATTTTAGAACTAAACACATACGAGTGATTCAGTATCTACATTTAATAGTGTTAAAGAGGGTTAATATGTATTAAATAGATTATAAACCTTACCACTGAGTGCATATTCTGTGCTTCTGAAATTTCTGTCGTGTTTTGTCTGGTGCAAACATCCCAATTGCTTCTCACTACAAATCTCATCATGTTGCGTGTTGTTAGGACACGGGGTTACAATTTAACCTGCTCACCTAATGTTTACATTTGTAATATTTATATTATTTGCTAATTATTAACCACTTTATGTGGAACTCTGAATTTGCATCTCACTTCGGGGCTGCTATTGTCCACCGGAGGGTGATTTTAGGTCACAGGCACACACTTTAAGAGTCAGTTGCGTTGCGCCATGGTGCATTTGCTATTTACATGGCGGACTTTGTAAGTGGAAAAACTGAACTCTTCACTACCGAGAAAACAATTAAACAGACCATCTGCAGCACAAAGGATGAGCCACCTCCAATCAGTCTTTACTTTCACTTTCTTTCGTGGATAAGAAAAGGGTGTTGTAGGCACAGACATCCATTAGCCTACATAATTAATTTCATTTGTTAAGCGCAAAGATTTGTTTCAAAACTATTTCTAAATTCAGTTCTAATTTCCAGCAAACGAATAAATGAACAATAATATTGAAGTGTGGTAAAAAACGTTATATCCAAACACATGTCCTATGCCCCATATGGTCCAAAACCTGACAAATCTAAGCTTGCTTTTAATAAAATAAAAATAAATATGCATATAATAAATAGTAATATTAACATTATACAATAGCAAGTTGCCCTAAATAAACTGGAAAAAGCCCCCGATGTGAAGAAGACATGGAGGCGGTAGTTTTTATATTTATGTAGAAAATAATAATTTTTGTAATATTTTATTCCTTTAATTCTTTTTCATTTGTAAAGATATTTGTGTATTACTGAACATTCTGCATGTTTTAAGCAATGTTTAAGCCTAGCACACAACTAATGCACTCTTAGCTGGTCTATTGAACAGTCTTAGTTCCTCAAAATAGCAACGTGCCAACAATGCGCCTAACAGACCTCTTTTCTTGACCGGAACACCCATGAGTCCACAAAGTGGCGCAAATAGATTTGCTATTTAAACATTGTGGCAGAAAACTGGAAAATTAAGGTTCCGTTGGTCTGAAAATAGCAACACGTCGTGGAAACACGTCTTGTGTCTTATTGCGCTGGGTGTGTGATAGGGCCCTTAGTGTTAAAAAAAAGTTATGAAGCATTTCAATTGTTACATTCAGGAAACTGACATTATTTACAACCTAATGACTTTTGATCAACTACTAACTAAATTCAGTGCTTTTACATCACTGTTTTATTAGGTAATAATATCATAAATAATGTTTATCGTGTAAACAATACATTACATAGGTATTGACTAACGCTTTATATAACTTCAAGATGGGAGCTACTTTTCATGTAAATATTTGTATTATCAATGTGTTGATAACCATTCATTTTCATTTTAGAATCACTAATATTTTAATAGAAAAATCTTTCAAATAAATCTATCTATCTATCTATCTATCTATCTATCTATCTATCTATCTATCTATCTATCTATCTATCTATCTATCTATCTATCTATCTATCTATCTATCTATCTATCTATCTATCTATCTATCTATCTATCAGTCGATCTGTCTGTCTGTCTGTCTGTCTGTCTGTCTGTCTGTCTGTCTGTCTGTCTGTCTGTCTGTCTGTCTGTCTATCTATTTATCTAAACCGTCCCTTTAAATGCAAACAAGTATTCAAAAATAATTCCTTATGGGAAACACCTGCCTCTTTTCTATTAAATGTGGTTTATTCATATAAATATTGAAAATTATTTTTCACCATACGCTACTCTATATTAAAATATACTCTAAAGTCTAAAGGTATGACATATGCTGTTTATGAAACCAAATACTTTATGGAAAGTATTTTGTGGATCTTGGCAGTGCACAGGGGTGTTAAGGGGGTGTCATTAAACGTCTATTAATGTAACTGGCAACATCACGGCCAAGTTTACATTATAGAGCTATTCATCTATTAAAAGAAAGCTGTTCGGGGAACTGGAACTAACATTATGTGTTATATATTTTGCCATTAAACGAATACTTGCATGACTCAAAGACAGATTCTCAAGGACCTGCTCAGCAAACATGTTGAGGTTCATTTTAGCAGAAAAAACACGTTTGGGTTTTGATGGTGAGTAAATGATAGCAGCATTTGCATTTCTGAATCAACAAACTCTTTTGGAAGCTACTGAAATGAGATGATAATGGCACCAGAGTGAAATGTTTCTAAATGAGTTAATAACGGAACCAGAGTGACAGATGAAACCCAACAGTGATGTTTTCCCTATGAGAGTGTACTGGTCCGACTGTGTGTTTCTGTCTGTAATGGCTATGAGGCTTTTAATGGTCATTAAGAGGCACTGTGAGGAAAAGTTGTAATGTTTTAAATGTGTTCCGGAACTTTTGTTCCCTTGTTCTACAGCACCACTAATCGATCAATAAATAAGAAGGAGAAAGTGTGTGAGAGAGGTAATTATTTCTAAAGGGCTTTCAGAAGCTCTGGTTGATTGTCATAATCCCAGTTAAAGCCTTAAAGCACCAAAGAGACACTTCTGCTGATATAAAAGAGCAATGAGAGAGAGAGAGAGAGAGAGAGAGAGAGAGAGAGAGAGAGAGAGAGAGAGAGAGAGAGAGAGAGAGAGAGAGAGAGAGAGAGAGAGAGAGAGAGAGAGAGAGAGAGAGAGAGAGAGAGAGAGAGCAAAAGAGAGAGAAAGATCTTTAATAAATGTGTTTATTGATTCACTGATGCTAATGAGAGTATGAAACTTAATTTAGCTCCATCTTTTTTTTCACTCTTCCTCCCTTGCTCTATTTGTCTAACTTATCTCTTTCAATAACACTGTGCTAAGTCATTTAACAAATATTTGCAAAATACATAATTAAAACACATATATGCACAAGCATGTTAAAAAAATGAGCTGCAACCGGGCTGGTGAATGATTATATGCCGCTATCGCCCCAGACAGGTTAGGTTAGTGACTGTCTCGTCAGATTGAGAGAGGCTGGGTTTAACTGGGTCACTGGGAGTTTACTTTAATGTAGGAGAGAGGTGGTATAATTCCCTTAAATACAATTATTTTGTGCATGTGGAGAGAGAGAGAGATATTAGCATTTCCACCCCCTCTTTTAAATAGTTTCTAATGAACCAGATTTTATCCAATGGCTCCATTTAGTTTAAGCTGAATCCTAAATGGAAAAATGAGACCAAATGTAACAGAAGAAATGCATCAAAAGACAAATGTTACAATATGTTGGGTGTCATGGGAAAATCCAAGGCATGTTTTCCACCTCAAGCATAAGCAGTGAATATTTATTTCAGTGTCAGGTAGCAGTTTCTTTTTGCAGCACATAATATTGCACTGAAGAAGCATAGTGGTTCTACTAAACTGACAAGAAAACTGTTGAAAGTGCACTATATAATGTCATTTGGTACAATCGTTTGTGTGAATAAGATTAAATTTGCAATTACTAATTATCATAGGACATCAGCCTTACAGAAATGTCACATGAAGGGCTTTGGAGGCAATTGAGGGCTTTGGTGGAATACATGGGATCGCCGCTCATTAAGAGCAGGGCATCAGTCTTCATATGCACAGAGCCCAGGCCAGAATCTGCCACCAGAGTATTACTGGAGTCAATGAAAACTACCCAGCCCATCTCAGAGTCAGGAGCAGATGTCTGCCAAATAGATCAGTTGCCCATGGATCCAGTTCTCTCTCGAGTCTCCATAATCAAGTACTGTATGTCTATTTCACTCTCAGAAAAAGTACACAAGATGTCAAATGGGCCATATCAATAAATCAGTATGTAGAAATTCATTCAAGGCCTACTATTGTATAGGTACCAATACATGTGTACTTTTAAGGTATAAACCATTTAGGTACAAATGTGTGCCTTTTAAAGGATTCTGCCCCAGTGATGGCTTGTGTACCTTTTTTTCTGAGAGTTTTGGATTTTCTGGTCCTGTCCAGAGAATTTCCAGCACATCAGTTCTGCTCTTTCAAGTCCTCTTCCAAGGATTTTCAGGTGTCCAGCTCTGCCGGGCTTCTGCTTAGATCCAGCTTCCCCATGTGCTCACTCATTCTGTTACTGCAGTGAACTCCTGAGTCTCTGCTCTCTTAGAAATAAAGTTACAAGAGCTGTCACTGGGGCTTAAAAAGCTACAATTTTATACCAAAAAGGTCCATATTGGTATCTTAAAGAAGCACTGCACTTTATTGGGAAATACCGTAGGCCCATTTTACAAGTCACCTAGAGTTAAACAGATGAGTTTTACCATTTTTGAATCCATTCAGCAGTGTCTGTGTCTGGCAGTATTACTTTCGCTTAACTTAGCATAAATCACTGAATCGGATTAGACCATTAGACCAAAAATTTTAAAAGTTAGATCATTTTACCATTTAAAAGCTTGATTCTTCTGTAGTTACATCATATGTTAAGGACAGAAAATGAAAAGTTGCTATTTTCTAAGCTGAAATGTCTACAAACTACACTGTCATTCTGGTCAATAATCAAGAAACTTTGCTGCCGTATCATGGCTGCAGTAGGCACAATGATTCATTCATTCATTCATTCATTCTTTTTCAGCTTAGTCTCTCTATTAATCAAGGGTCGCCACAGCGGAATGAACCGCCAACTTATCCAGCACAAGTTTTATGTTTAACTCCACACAGAAACGCCAACTGACCCAGCCGGTGCTCGAACCAGCAACCTTCTTGCTGTTAGGCAATTGTGCTACTGTTCACACTGCACCTCCGTGCTGCCCAGGCACAAAGGTATTACAAATTTTATTTTCCGCAGGGCACTGTGTTCGGGTGCTGCATACTGTAACTCAACTCCTTGACTCTAAGTGACATAAATGAGCATATTTCCAAAAAAAAAATATTAAGTGTTCCTTTAAAAGTTCCGCCTCTGTTTTGCAAGCTATCAGCTCCTCCTTGAACTTTTTGACTATTGATGACACCTAGTCTCCCTGGATTTTCATCTTTTCTATTCAATTCAATTCATGTTTATTTCTATGGCGCTTTTATGTGTCAAAGCAGCTTCAAATAGAAGTTCTTGTTAATTTGAAACTGTGTCAGTCCAGTTTTCAGAGTTGAAGTTCACTTTAGTTCAGTTCAGTTCAGTGTGGTTTAAATTTCACTGCTGAAAGTCCAAACACTGAAGAGCAAATCCATCAGCCACTCTTCTGGTTAATTTGTTCCTCAGGTGCCACTTGTACACATCTTCTACCATCAGTTCTACATTCCTTCTACAATCATAGTATTGGTGATATTTCTGTTAGTTATTATATGGTTTATTATTTTTATTTTATAAAGAAACTAATAGTATATTGATCTGTTTAGAATTTAAACCTATAATTAGAGACAAAACAGGTTTCTGCTTATTCAAGGTTTTGCCTTCAGCTTATTATCTACTTTATCAGGGGTCGCGACAGTGGATGAACCACAAATTACTCTGGTTTTAGCGGCGGATGCCCTTCCTGCCGCAAACCAGCACTAAGAGTGCACTAAAACCCACACACTCTCCCATTCACACACACACACTAAGAAAATATGGCCAATTTAGTATATCCAACTATACTGTCTTTGGACTGTGGGTGAAACCAGAGCACTTAGAGGAAACCCATGTGAACAGAGGGAAAACATATTAACTCCAAAAATCATAATGTAGCATATTGAACATTTTTATATGTACAGTAATCATTTCCAAAATGTAAAATGTTTTTATCAACAAATTATTTTGCTTCTATCCATGTTTGCTGGCATTTACAATTGCCAAAGCACTGTGATTAAAAAAAAACTTTTCAGTTACAGAACATATATTAGAAAAGACAGAAACTCAGAGCTTCACTCTAAAACTTATTAAAATAAATGGTCAAAAGGACCATTATACGCATTCTAATAGTTACAGAATTCTGGAAGTGTTAAAGAGTGCTCTTTCAGAATCTCCTTCATTGTGTGCTACATTACAGTTCACAACAATACAGTCTAGTTCACCAATAATTGTATAAAAACTTTTCAAACTTATAGCAGAGTCTAATGATGTACTCTTGCCAGATTGTCAAGCTGTAACATGGGGAGTGACACAGACAACTGAAGTTTAGGATCCACTTGCAGGTTTATTTGAAGTCAGGTAAGCAAAGGTCAAAACAGGTGCAAACAGATGTATAAAGACAGTCCAGAATCGCAGTCAGAAGTATCAGGCGAGAGGTCAGAAGGCAGGCGGCAGACAGGGAGAACTAGGTAAACAAGACTAGGGTCAAAACACAGGAAACCAAGACTAGGGGAAACGTGTTGTAATGTCACTTTACAGATAACAAGACTCGGCAATGGAAATGAGAGTGTGTGCTGTTTAAGTAGTGTCTGTAATCAGTCTTTGACGATGCTCAGGTGGTGCGAGTGTAATCAGTAGAGACTTGGAGCAGGTGTGAGTATGTGTGTGGCATGACTGAATATGTAGTCCATTAATGGCGGAATTGTAGTCCATGTGTGTTTGTGTGTGAGATCCAGCGATCTGTGATTTATGATCGCTGATGATCGTGACACAAGCAATTCCAAGTGTTCAAATGACAAAACTATATTTAGAAAAACAATAAGCTTTTTATATACAGTTGCAGATTACAGAGCTAAAGTCCACTGTACATACATGTTGCCACTCAATATATATATAGAATATATGTATATATAATATAAATAAATTATAAATAATAAATCATTATACCCATGTTAAGTCACAATTTAACTTCTGAACACTTATTATAATAATGTGTTATTATATATGAGCAATATCACATGAGTAGCAGTGCAAAATGGCTGCATATCGGCACTGTGCCATGCCTTACTGTCCCACCAGTGCCGATTTACAGCCATATAGCACTGCTACGAGTGTGAGTCTAAAAATCCTTTTGTATGAGGAACTATTTTCTTCCACCACTCATTCACATATGCAGCTGACGTCAGAACAGCAGAAACCCTAGCTACTTTGCCAACATTATTTTAGAGCTAGTATTTGAATGATTTTCCAACATAATGTCTAAAGTGATGACAAAACAGGTGATTTTGCTCACATTTTAAGATACATGAATGTCATGAAATGCCATCAGTCTACAAAGATTCCTCCCAGTATGTCTCTGTTGCAATCTGGATACCACAATAATTAACCCCCAAAAAAGCAGCACAATCACTACCAGTAATACAGAAGGGAGAGGAGGTTGTAGAATATCACATTACTATCAGCTACAATATTATTTAAATTGTTTATGAAATACTGCTGTATACTGCTTTAAGCAAGTTTTACTTACTTTTGAGGTGTTATAATGTATAATAATTAATATTTGAGAGTCAATGTGATTCCCAAACAACAATCACCGTATTAAATTTGCATTAACTTACATGTATTTTATATCAGCTTATTTTGACGTAGTTCTCACAACATTTAAACAGTGCAGATTATCCCTCATAACAAAAAAATACAATGTTATATCTGCTCAGCCCTGTGCACTCTCGCTTTAACAAACTATACGTGTATATGTATTTGACACAAGCCAGACTGCAAGCCCTGGTATGCAGCTACAACAACTTAAACATAGTAATTTAGAGACCTGTGGACTTGGAGTCTCTGGACTCTTTCACAGGCTCGCAGAGGAATCACCCTGCTGCCAAAACACAGATAAACAATAAAGCTGTGAGAACTTTAATAGCTCTGTTACAATTCACCTTTGCTGTTGAAGAAACCGCTTGAGCAAAAACATATCTAAACCAAACACGCACAGTAAAAATCATCACACCTGGCTGTAAACCTGTGAGAAATGACACCAAAGAGAGGTCTCTCTCACTCGCTGACACGCTTCGGTGACAACTGTATGCTCAAGTCTGTCATAATGATTAACAAATATGTAAAAAGGGAGAAAGACAAAGAAAGGGAAGACAAATAACATAGTGAGACAAGGTGAAATAGGGACTGAAAGAGATTAAAGAGTGTTATTGTAATACTAAAGCTATTACATTATGGTTCCCTCCTCCAAACTATAGGAGAAGGACTCATTTCCCACAATTCATGACTGACAGAATGTAAAGAGATTGTGGATGTAAGTGAGAGCGCAGCGTTTGTGTGGAGAAATCTCTGTAGCATTGGAGTGATTCAGATCTCAATATTCTATCACGCACTAAGCAGCACTCTAAATGAATGTATTAGCGTAGATCTAATAATATACTCCTGCGTTTGCATATTTTATGTTTTACTCAGAGATTTCTCCAACCTGATTTACTAGCTCATTTCACTAATACATTTTCATGTCACAATATACCTTTGGAAACCGGCTCCATTTCCTTTCAGGATTAAGACTCATGTTTTATTCAGGCCTGATACGTACGTTATGATTTGATTTTGATTTATTATTGATGATGATGGGAGGAGAAGCAATGTCCAGGAGAAATATTCATCCAAAGTATTCAGCGTGATAGAGGTCATTTGTGGAGAACTGTAAATACAGTTCATGGGCCTCAAGAAGAAAGAAAGGAGGAATTTGTTCTTTTTAGTAGTAGATGAGGGTTCATTTTAATGGCATGTTAGTGAACTAGTTGTACTCACTGTTCTATTAGCCTGATCTCACGAGGAAACAATTTGTCAGTTTAGTGGCTAACTCGTACGAATTTGGTACTACGAAATGTACAATTTGTAAAAGGACATGAGTGACCAAAGCCCACCCCTAAACTCAATCGTCACTGGGGGATAAGCAAATTGTACAAATGAGATTATACTAATTCATACAAATTACCCACTAAATCAAGTTGTTGCGAAATATTCACAATATTGTGATATTACCAACTATATTGTTGGTATTATAGCTTTTACACTGAACTTACCCACCCAGGCTCATTTTGTACCCAATGTAGATTTCTGGAGATTGCAAAATACGTCTCAGAAGCTACGTTGTTTTGTAGTTTTTGTTTTCACAAATCTGCCGGAGGCCGCTGTATACAATTATTCAGATCTTAAATTTCTCTCACAAGTGCTATTTGCACCTGCAGTTCTCATGTAAGTCCACTAGAGGCCGCTGTTGACTGACTAACTGACTGACTGACCAACCGACCAATCCACTCACCCTCCTTCTTCCCTAAACCCAACCAATAGTATTTAAAAAAGCACTGATTGACCTAGGGCTACATCTTCAGAATGAGCCTATGTTGGAACTTACACTTTTCTAAATTTTTTGACTACATTTGCTCTAACAGATGTAAAAAAAAATTGCTACAGGTCTGTCAAGTTATTAATAAAATGTAACATCAAATGGCTTATGTTCGACATAATGTTGCCAATTAATTTGTCATGCTCCATTTCCTTATGTAAATGTTTCCAATCATGATCACAACTTTTTAAAAATTTTTAATTAATGATTCAATGACTTGAAGTTTTTATTTCACAAATTCATTCATTCATTCATTTTCCTTCGGCTTAGATTCTATCTCAGAGGTCGCCACAATGGAATAACTGAAAACTATAAGCATATGTTTCACACAGCGTAATCCTTTCCAGCTGCAACCCAGTACTGGAAAACACCCACACACACTCATTCACACACTCATACACTAAGCCCAATTTAGTTAATTCCATTCACCTATACTACATATCTTTGGACTGTGGGGGAAACCGGAGCACCCTGAGGAAACCATGCCAACACGAGGAGAACAGGTAAGCTCCACACTGAAATGCCATCTGGCCCAGCCAGGACTTGAACCAGTGGCCTTCTTGTTGTGAGGTGATGGTGCTAACCACTGATCCACCGTGCCACCCTATTTTACAAATTTACCATGATATTTGAACAAATAAGTTAAACAAATAATTGAAATTAAATAAATAATTCAGCCCTGAATGAATTGGGTATTTCTAACAAACTGGTTGTGAATGGTTCAATAACTTAAGCATGAACACAGTTGAATGAATCAGTGATTTTAAACGTATTTGTTGGATTTATGACTGTAAGGACTTTATAGCTCATGAGAACAGTCACACGTTTTTGTTCCTTAATAAATCAGCGATTTTGAACAAATCAGTTAAATGAATAATTCAATGACTCATTTTAAAAAATCTCAGAAACATGCTCCTGAATGAATCAGCCAAATTGAACAAATCAGTTTAATGAATGATTCAGTGATTCAGAATTCCAGTTCTTGCTACCATTTACCCCCATATCGATGTAGCTTCTACAAAAATCATAACTTCACATGACAATCTTTATTGTGGGATTAATTAATAAAATTATATACAGACGGAGATAGACACAGGTTCATATAGAAAACTTTTGTTCAAACATATCTTTGACCATTTGACCATTGCTTTTAATGACACAGTTTCAAATAAGAAAGGAATTTTTTTTTTGTCTGCATTTAGCATTATTTTTCTCTCTGAACACCCTGACAGTCTATTTAAAAAATGCAAACACAGAGAAGCAAGAAATACAAAACTGAAAATAAGTCTCAAATCTGATGGACTGTATCATAGTGCTACTGGAATGCCAATCACAATTCACGGCATGCATACCTACAAAAACAGTAAACATAATTTTCATAGGTAGGACAGAAAATCTGTGTCACATGAGGGTCATCGTAGTGATGCACAGACACTTCAGGACTAAAGATCATAAAGAGCAGCATTCAAGCATTGCAGGCAGTTGAATGAGATGTAATTTAATATGAATGAAGGTGTTTAGAGAGGCAGGTTACAGCTCGGGCCAGAGGAGTTACAGCTTGAGCAGATCCAGCATTCAGTTGTTTATGGCCCTTTCTCCCCTCCAAGCCTGCATTAAATATTCACACCAGTAACTCGCAATTCCATGCATCTCACCAAGAAAAACAAACTGTAGAAGGGGGAAGAGTGAAATATACAGTCAAAGAGAGAAACAAAGTACTGTAGATGTCTTAGGTGTGTAAATGAGCGGGAGAGAGAAGTGTATGTCAGGTTCATTCCTTTACAATAAATAAATAGCCATAAACTTATGCTGAATTATTATCAACAAGTAGCCAGTGATGCATAGTATATTTACAGTCACAAACTATAATGTATGACAGTCAGTTATTATACATTTGCATGCCAAATAGCAGCTCAATCATCCAACTCTGCTCGGAGCTACAACACTACTTCAGGAAAGCTGAATCTGCAAAATGTCTCCAAACTCACGATGTGACAGGTTCAAAGACTTGTAGCGCAGTTGTGCTCAATTTTTTTTCATGCCCCTTTTGAACATAGACTAACTTCCTCCAACCGCCGCCATAATCTGATTGATCTGTACAGCTGCCATATGTTTGCACATAATGATGATGAATACTGAAAAAGAGCACGTTCATTTAAAAGTGAGAGAAATGAAAAAGAGATTTTAAGACAACAGCAATAATGTGGAATTCTATGAAAAGTTTTGAAAACTGTGTATGTTCTTTCCATTATACTCTGCAAACGTTCTGTGTTGGGAAAAAAGCCTGCGTGAAACAATTTCAAATACAGGAAATGATAGGATGTCAAAAAACTAAAATAGGGTCGCAAAATAAGTGAATAAAATGAATAAATACAAGCAATAATGCCTTGCAAAAGCATTTTTAACTGATCAATAGCCAGATTTCTAACGTGAGGTGAATCTGTTCAAAGATCGCAAAACAGATAAAATCCAAATGCGAAATATTTCCAGCAAGGTGTTAGAGTGGATGACTGTAGTATTGGTAACCTAGTAACCAACAGTAAAGAATGTAAGTATTATGAAGACAGCTACCATGGCCGAGAGAGCTTAATGTGCGGTAATTTAATAAAACAGATCAATTTCCACTTGTGGACAATAAAGAAAGTAAAGTAAAACATGTGCAATTACATAAAACAGCAGCAAATTGAGAAAAGATCTTCATCAGTTTGACAGCATATATGTGCTGCAAATCCTCACAATGTAAACACATTTAAACACACACACACACTGCATTTTCTCACAATGCAAAAATGTTATGATAACGAACTGCATTTTCTCACAATGCAAATTTAAGATAATGTGCTGCATTTTCTCCAAATGCAAACATTTTACAAAACACGCTGCTTTTTCTCACAACGCAAACATTTTACAAAAACACGCTGCTTTTTCTCATAATGCAAACATTTTACAAAAACACGCTGCTTTTTCTCACAACTTAAACATCTTACGAAAACACGCTGCTTTTTCTCACAACGCAAACATTTTACGAAAACACGCTGCGTTTTCTCACAACGCAAACATTTTACGAAAACACGCTGCTTTTTCTCACAACGCAAACATTTTACGAAAACACGCTGCTTTTTCTCATAATGCAAAAATTTTACAATAATGTGCTGCATTTTCTCATAATGCAAACATTTTACGAAAACGTGCTGCATTTTCTCGTAACGCAAACATTTTATGAAAGTGCACTGCTTTTTCTCACAACACAAGCATTTTATAGAAACGCACTGCATTTTCTCACAACGCAAAAATTTTTTAAAACCGCGTTGCATTTTCTTACAATGCAAACATTTTACGAAAACGCGCTGCTTTTTCTCACAACGCAAACATTTTATGAAAACACGCTGCTTTTTCTCACAACGCAAACATTTTACGAAAACGCGCTGCTTTTTCTCACAACGCAAACATTTTACGAAAACACGCTGCATTTTCTCACAACGTAAACATTTTACAATATTGTGCTGCATTTTCTCATAATGCAAACATTTTCCGAAAATGCGCTACATTTTCTCGTAACGCAAACATTTTATGAAAGTGCGCTGCTTTTCTCACAACACAAGCATTTTATAAAAACGCACCGCATTTTCTTACAACGCAAACATTTTCCTAAAACGTGCTACATTTTCTCACAATGCAAATATTTTAATGAAAACGCACTGCATTTTCTCACAACGCAAACATTTAATGAAAACGCACTGCACTTTCTCACAACACAAACATTTTAATGAAAACGCACTGCACTTTCTCACAACGCAAACATTTAATGAAAATGCACTGCATTTTCTCACAACGCAAACATTTTATGAAAACACACTGCTTTTTTCTTACAACGCAAACATTTTATAAAAACGCACTGCATTTTCTCACAACGCAAACATTTTATAAAAACGCACTGCATTTTCTCACAACGCAAACATTTTATGATAGCGCGCTGCATTTTCTCTCAACGCAAACATTATATGATAGCGCGCTGCATTTTCTCACAACGCAAACATTTTACGAAAACGCACTGTATTTTCTCACAACGCAAACATTTTACGAAAATGTGCTACATTTTCTCACAATGCAAATATTTTAATGAAAACGGACTGCATTTTCTCACAACGCAAACATTTAATGAAAACGCACTGCACTTTCTCACAACACAAACATTTTAATGAAAACGCACTGCACTTTCTCACAATGCAAACATTTTAATGAAAACGCCCTGCACTTTCTCACAACGCAAACATTTAATGAAAATGCACTGCATTTTCTCACGATGCAAACATTTAATGAAAACGCACTGTATTTTTCGTACAACGCAAACACTTTATGAAAGTGCGCTGCATTTTCTCTCAATGCAAACATTTTATGATAGCGCGCTGCATTTTCTCACAACGCAAACAATTTAAGAAAACGCGGTGCATTTTCTCACAATGCAAACATTTTCCTAAAACGTGCTACATTTTCTCACAACGGAAACATTTTAATGAAAATGGACTGCATTTTCTCACGATGCAAACATTTAACGAAAACGCACTGCATTTTTCTTACAACGCAAACATTTTATGAAAACGCACTGCATTTTCTCACAACACAACAGAAATGTTTCAAGGAGACCCTAAAACGTGATGAACCTGGCTGTTTAGTTTATGCTTAATTAAGCTAATAAATACTAAAGACTGAATGGTGGGAATTTCATTCAAAATCTGCTGTTTACATCAATCGTTTCTCATGCAATAGACACAGATTGAGGGAAACCTAGTTAATGAAAATAATAATTAATCATACTATTAGTATGCTACAAAGACTTTAAAAGTGCAGCTTAATTAAAGGTAAACTATTTCTAGATGTGTTCCCTGACTAATGCCTTTAAGACAAGGTAAAGGTATAAGGTATAACATGCAATAGGTGCTGTCACTCATCCAGTCCACTCTTGCAAAATTCAAATAGAGAGCTGCTATTAGTTTGCTGTGTATTTAATTCACTCTTGCTTCAGCCGTCATGCAAAAATTTTACTTTCGATTTCATCATTACATGATTCTCTTTGTAAAGGGAGAATATTTTACAAGATAGCATACCTAGCAATGAGTTTATAAAGAAGCTGTTAAGCCAGAAATACTCAACCATGGTCAATCTGACTCTCACAAATCACGCTTGATGCAAAGTTGTCAAGTCCCCTTTTTTTTTTTTGCTCTAATGGGATCCAAGTGCAAATCAGTGCAATCCTATGCAGCACACTTTTGATTAAGACTCCAAAGTCTAACTATCATCAGTGTAATGACAATTTTAATTTGAGCAGTGCAATTAGTTAAATTAGCATTAATTTAATATTTGCAGGACAATTAGCTTCAAGTAACCTAATTAAACATGGATTAAACAGTTATATTCAAATAGACTTCTAGATTTAAAGAGGCTTTTTGCACAGTGGTGGCCACTAGTGGAGTGAACAGTCAACAGTAATATATAGCCAAGAGTGGTTCAGACCAACCTTACATAAGTATGACTTAAAGAAGGTATGCTTAACTAAGAACATATCAGGAAACATATTAATGATAAGGTACAGCTTAATGAATAGGTAAAGCTATTAACGATAAGGTATAACTTAAGTACAACGTAGTCCTAAGGTTTCAGGAAATGCAGCCCAGGTTATTTCAAACAGACAACCACTTGAAATGGATTTCCTATCTGTGGAATATAAAACCAAATGGATTAAGGATTATTGAGAGAAGATTATTGTAGCTGTCAAACTTCAAATAGCACACACACATAAAAAATACATCCAAAAAGTACATGTTCCAAATGTGTGTGTGTGTATGTGTCTGTGTGTGAAAAACAGGATGAAATATAACTGAAATATCACTTTAAAAATGACCCTGAACATGGCCTCAAATTTTGCTCCAAAAATCTTCTTCAATTTATATAAATGGTTATATATACTATGTAAATCAAATAAAAAAATCAATGAATAATTAACTTTTGAGAGTCATTCTAAAAAAAGGCCATTTGGTTTCTGAATTGCCACAATACATTTAACATTTATACAAATTATTTAACATTTATACATTGATTTAACATAATACAAAATGGCTACATTACCCCTTTAACTACACCACCAAGAAAAACCCATTCTAAATTGCAATGCTTAACTCCTAATGTCGGTAGTTAACAAACTCAATGCATTTTTTTCCAACACATCCCATAATTTCTAAAATATCAAGATCTACCAAATGGTAAATATGTCGGTTTATGGTAAAAGTACCAGAATTAATACATATACTATGAAAAACCTGAAAATATGAACCGTAAGACCAATTTATTTTCAAAATTATTCAAAATAAAACATTTTTTTAATACTAAATCATCTTTATTTTTTGAAGTATGCAATAAAATATTTCAGATTCTCATTTAACATTTTTTTTAACAATAAAACCAAAATCAAGTGTAGTAGTCCAACAGGATTATATTTATTTGATTGATTTGTGAATTAACAATGCTCTGTGTCATTCTTTAAATGACTTTAACAGTTATTATTTAAAACAGTCAAAATATGGTCAACCATTTGGTAGAGCAGGCAGTTAAAGGGTTACACACATTTTATAAGAAAAATAGATGTTTGCTAGAGGTTTGTTAGAAAAATGCATTTGTTCTTGCATACAATGCTGGTATAAAAATGTTGAATGCTGCAAGTTTGTTTCTAAAATATGATGCAAAGTGTTTCTGACCAGGCATCAATAAGTGATGAGTTGGGAGTGAGAATGTAACTAGACATATCATGCTAAACATATCAGTCATGTGTTAAAATATCCTAGAAACGTACTATTATCATGCTAGATTAAACTAGAAACATGTTAATTACAAGTTAACTGATGTTTGCAATGTGATGAAACATTATCCAAATTTTAAAACATGAAAAAAGTGGCCTGTTTTCATAATCCCTCACCTCATTTTCTGGCTATAAATAAAACGTTGTATTATTAGCGATTTTCATTATCATTAGCCAATGTCTCTATGATTGATTGTTTGATGTATCCCTTAAAAAAATGTTAATATAATAGAAAACATGTCCTACATGGTCGTCACTGTGGCGCAGTGGGTAGCACGATCACCTTACAGCAAGAAGATCGATGGTTCGTGAGTGGAGTTTGCATGTTCTCCCCATGTTTGCATGTTTCTTCCGGGTGCTCTGGTTTCCCTCACAGTCTAAAGACATGCAGTATAGTTGAATTGAATAAACTAAATTGACGGTAAACTATGTATGTGAAAGAGTGTGTATGGGTGTTTCCCAGTGTTGCGTTGTGGCTGGAAGGGCATCCATTGTGTAAAACATATGCTAGATGAGTTGGCGGTTCAATTGGCTGGGGCGACCCCAGATTAATAATGGGACTAAGCTGAAAAGAGAATGAATGAATGTCCTAATACTGTATGTCCTAATATGCCAAATATTAAAACATACTAGAAATGTGCTAATGTTAATTCACATTAGCAAAAGGCTAAAACATGTAAACCATGTGTGAAAACGTTTCAGTAACATTTTATTAATGTTATTTTTGTAAAACCCTTGAGCATCAAGCTTTTCAAAGTTATCTTAAACTTTCTGTGCTGGCTTTAAGACAAGCCAACAACAAGTTTACTCACCTTAGTGTTTTGTATTATATATAATGTCAGATCTAAAGAACACAGTTTAGTTTGGGTCAGGAACTTACCCTAGGGGGCAGAACTACTCAAGTATGCAAAGAACCGGCCATCTCCAAACCATCCTAAAGGTTATATATAGGTAGTCTCCAAGGGCCCTTATGCCTCGAGGGGCCCCATTTGGTGGTCCGTAATAAATGGCAAGATCATAACTTCAGATGTGAGGATGCTTCTTTTCTACTGTACACTGAAAGCAAGTTGCCTGATGCAGTGCCAATAAAATTAGATCAGTCTTGCTTCATTCAACAAATGTGTCAAATCTAATTTCATCACATCACAATGCTCTGCATGTTTTCAATGTGAGTGAACATGTCCGCCATCCTCTCTGGCCAAACGTGCCTCAACTTCAAAATTGAACACACTGATAAGCTTAAAACAAAAACTAAAAGCAAAACATGTCAAGTAAAAGGTAAGCTTGAAATAATCACCACGATTAATTTCAAAGTGACACCAGATACAAGCATAGCATAAATAAAGCCAAACTGTACAACAATAAACAGCAATCTGCATAATTTATTCATGCAGTGCACTGCAGTACCTGAGTAATGCATCTGTCACTATGGACATTAGTGTATTAATATACAAGCGTTCCTCAAAAACACTTAAGAAAGAGCTCATTATGAGTCTGAAATGTAAATTTTAAAGGTTTGCATGATATTGTCAAAGGTAAAGGACAGAAACCAAGGCAATGTCAATGAGAAGCAAAAAAGCCACATGCCTAGTAGTACTGTGACAAGTTCATCTCAAATTAATTTTCTTTTCTTCTCTTCCCACCATTGTTTGCTACTTTGGGTGCTTTCACATCTGTGGTTTGGTTCATTTGGTCCAGACCACGAGCAACAAATGATACATAGAAGCATTTCTCTGCTGTTTTGGATCCCTTTTTTTTACATCACACTGATTGCTTTGGCCCGAATCAGTTGAAAAGGACCAAAATGCAGTCATGTGACAAAATCCACATCACACATTGGCCAGATGTTGTTAAATTTATTTCCTAAACTGCTTTTCGATTGGTCAGAATTATCAAGCGGGAAAATCCCAATGGAACTCCCGCAAGTAAACAAACCGGTATACTGTACATCACTTTAGACAAACTATACATTTCAAGAATGAAGCGCAGCTGCGGCTGGAAAACATGGTTTTAATGCATTGTAATCGGCGAAGGCGTTAGCAGGAGGCGTGAATTAATTTATCTAAACTGCGACATGGTCATATTCCGAAAACACTACCAACGATCCATATCACCAACCGAACTAAATAAGGCAGGTGTGAAAGCACCCTGTGTTAACACACCTGTTTTGTTTTCCTCTGATTTCCAAATTTGTATTTGTGAATATATATATCATTGCAGACCCAAGACCTCCATGTGGGAAGGTCTTATTCTGCTAGTAGGTTGATTGCAAATTAAAGTATTACAGCTACAACAACTGAGAATGTGCACATGATTAAAGCATAGCTTTTGTGACCTTTATTTAGATTTGGGTAGGTTGAGACGTTAATAAAACAACAGGTGTCAGGATTTTGCCATTTTAGTCTTGTTGATTTTTGTTTTGGTCCAAGCACTAGTCCTGTCTTGTCTAGTATGTTGTGCTTGATCATTCTCGAGTCGAGCACTCATTTTCTGTCATTGTATTCATCTTTGGATGAGCACCATCTTGGCCATGCTTGAGTCTTGCGTGCTCCTGCTTGATCTTCATCGTGTTCTAGTCCTGTTTTTCTCGTGAGCACATGGCTTGTGTTGTCTTTGGTTGCTTCTCAATTTGCGTTCTTCAGCAGTCCTACATGCTCGTGTTCTCGTGTAATGTCATCATCAGCTGCCAAAGTTCAGTTCCAATACTCAAGACCGCAAGAACGAAGGATGCATGAAACTTCCAGAATGTGTTCTTTATATCGACGACGCACTGATGCAGACTTGAGCACTGATCTTGCTCTAGAAGTCCCAGAAGTCATTGCGACTGGAGGTGGGAAGCGCAGCATTTTATTTAGTTTTATTATTAAAGTTCAGAGATAAAACTTAATTTCCTCAGGAGTTTCCCTAAATGAAACGGTAAAAGTAAACATTAAAATAATTAAATTACATCAACAACAATAATAAATTCAGAAACAGCAGAGTACCATTTTTTTTAATTAATAAGAATTTGTTATGTCATTTTGTTAAGTTATATCTGTTTATAAAACTATGTTTCTTTGGATTTAATCAGACCCAGCATGAAAAATTACAGATTTTGTGGGTATTGTAAAGAATAATCTAGGCCATTTCTATGACCTCACATTAATTAACTTCTTCAACTTTGTGTATTTTATGAGTTAATTTACAGTGCAGCACTATTTCTTTCATTCATTCATTCATTCATTCATTCATTCTCCTTCGGCTTAGTCCCTTATTTCTCCGGGGGGCCACAGCGGAATGAACCACCAACTATTCCAGCATATGTTTTACGCAGCAGATGCCCTTCCAGGCCGCAACCCAGTACAACCCAGTACTGGAAAACACCCATACACTCTATCGCATTCTGCAGCAGTGCTATTTATGATTAATAAAATGTGAAAATGGTGATCAGTGCCTAATATGCAATGTAAAAAATTATTTAGGCAAAGCCATAAATGAGTATTCAAGTAAATTTTACAACAAATTAGCCTCAGTTATACAAATAACAATCAAACCAACAAACAAATATACACATTTATTCACTTTTTGTTATTTTAATCAAACAAAATACATCATTTTTAAGTACCTATAAATATAACCTTCACTTTATCATTTGTTTTCTGTGACCTATATGGTCTCTCTCCTTTTCATTGACTTGCGCTGTCATGTGTTTGTAACAGCTGTGTGATGTCTGAAAAATCAACTCTCGTCTGTTTGTAGAGATAAATAAGAATTAACTAATCAATACGTTTTAAAGCAGAATTCACAGAGAGCCTCTCCAGCAAGAAACTTCAGACTTTCTAAAAGTTTTTTTCATTTTAAACAACAGACAGCATCCAGTCCCAGAATCAAATCACTCATGAGATTCCAGAGCTCCTTCAAACCACATGTCAAGATCACAACATGCATCTGATTTGATTGTGATTGGATACATCATTGACAATGGACTGCATTTTAACAACTACGCAAACATCATCTTTCAGTAATTTTCTCTACTCTACATCCCTTTGGATTTCTTATTCACTTTTGTAATCTCATCTTTTACTGTGAGAATGTTTTAACAGATCAGTTTTATATGGATCTGTAGCAACCCAAAAAGCACAATTCAATCCAGCAGCTATAACATTCCTGTGCTTACACGTCCATTATGTACAGGTTTTATGTCAACTTTTTCTTCCCACTCAAAAGCCAAAAGCAATTAGAATAATTTTTTTTATCTTTGCTAATCCATCAGGAATTAGTAGTTTTTATGAGAGTGACTGATGGATCAAGCTCATAATACTAATATAGATTAAAACAGAGAAGAGATCCAGCAGAGGTGAGTTTATACTCATCTGCCAAGCAGGGTGATATTACACTGAGTCATATCTGAGCCCTGTGTTCAGTTGCTAATCTGTAATTAGCATCTGAAAGAGCAGAGTGCTGGAAATGAGGGTTATTAATATTCCATAACTCATATCTCCTGTTTTTGTATTTTAATTTTAGTGTGGTGAAGAGTGACAAGGGCTACAATCAGAGCAATTCCCAGGGCTACCATGTGTGTGTGTGTTGATGGATGAGTAGCCTGTATGCTATCTACCTTTATGTAGTCAATATATTGTGTTGCAATTTTATTCACAGTATCTTTGTAAGTTATGGCACCTCTTCAGAAGTTAGGCACAGCTAAAATCCCTACATTTTGCTATTTTAAAGTTTCCTAACGTTGTTTTGGAGGACTTTGACAAAAGTTTTATATCCACTCAAGGTCAAAAACACTTTTATTTTCTAATGAAATATATATTACAGCATGAGCTATTTCCTCACAATAGCCTGTTTTCCGTTACAGATTTGAACAAAACTAGCAATATACTCATAATGTCAATAAAAACGATTGCAAAGGGACTGTGTTTGTATTAAATCAGTGAGGGGATTCTACATTTATTTTACCAGTCTTAAGTTGCATATGTTTAATTTTTGGCAATAACCTAAGTAGATACAAATACCTATTTTATGAGAAAACAGGTTGGTTAGACCTGCCTTTAGACTGCTGACTGAATATTTTCCTGCAGCCCTGCTGGGCATCATTACAAATTGACAATGGTATGAACCATTATAAGAGGTGTCAAATTTATTTTTAGATTTTTTTAAATTAAAATATAGATCAGAGCAAACTGTTTTGCATTATGTAAAGGGAAGACCCCCCAAACACATCATGTCTTGACATCCTTCAGCAATGAGCAAGCATAAATTAGGTGTGATTCGCACCCTATTTTAAAGGATGTTACGCATTTAAAATGAGAAATATTTGGGAGTCCTCATTGAAAACAAAAACTCTTCCAAGCCACAGTTCCATTGAGAGCCAATGAAGTTCATTAACTGGCATTACGCAACAGGTTTGCACAAGAACTAACTCTGAAATACTAACGACTCATTTCAGGCAGTACTGAATCAATTCTTGCTTTTTGGGAAACAATAACTTCATTTATCAACAAAGCTTTTGCATTCACAGGTACAGTACACACTACATGAAAGATAATATCTGAACAAGCATAATGGGGTAATTTATGTTGCTTACTGGGCTGTCAGCCTCTGAAGTTCTTTGTGAATGTTGTAATATATATTGATCTAAAGGTGAAGGACTGCACTAAATGTTGACCAGAGAAAAGGAAACCGTCAGATCCATTTCTGGGTGATTAATCTCCTAATGACAGCAACGCAAAAAGCACATCTCTTCAACAGTTCTGTAACCTCAGAAAAGAAATGATGATCCACTGTGATACTATTTTCACATACAGTATAAGTGGTGAATTTTCAGAACTAGTACACTCAAAAATATAGTTTGTTCAATGAACTTGAAACTTTTTCCACACAATTAGTTTCATAGGTAAAACATGTTTCTTTAAATAATTGATTTGTTCAACCAACTTAATTAAATCAATCCCTGTGTTAAAGGTGCCCTATAATAAAAATCTGGACATGCCAAGGTGTAGTAGAATAATAAAAGATTATTATATGGAAATGGGCACACTGTGAGCCTCAGACACCACTGTTTCCTCATTCTCATATAAATTCCCCGGTGGACAACATGCCAATCAGAGGACAAAAAAAAACTGTGACAAAACTCACAGGCCATGCCCCTCATTTGCATGTATGCCTATTTTAGGTCATTTCTAAAGTAGGCAAAATACAGGATTTACAGATTGCACATTATTTCCACTCTAAAGAGGCATAAGGTATGTTTAGTTACATCTTTTGTTAATTTATCGTGTCTATTGTGAAGTTTGATGCGTATGTTTCAACAAACGTGTGGACTACTGAATCATGTCAAATAACTCAGCTGAACTGTCATCTGTTCACACAGAGGTTGAAACTAAGTCCTGACTGTTTTTGTTGACAATATCGTTTCAAAATACAACACGATACATCTCTATCACTCTCTATCGTCAAGTTTAATTATGGTTTAGCCTTTATTCACAACAGATCTGGTGAGCAAAATAGATTATTGATTGGGTTTATATTTGTCTCTCTGTGTGTGTGTGTGTGTGTGTGTGTGTGTGTGTGTGTGTGTGTGTGTGTGTCTGCAAGAGTGGCACGTCAGAGCGGAGCTCATTAATATTCATGACACAAACCATATATGGTCAGTCACGGACCTTCTGATTCTAGGAGCTTATTAAACGAGATGTTTTAAACTTACCGAAGCCATAAACCTACTATGTAGATATCAGAGAACAATTTAACTTAAACTAACTTTACTTTACAACTTTACAAACTTTGTGATCACTAAGTGAGGTGGGGGTGGGGGGGGGTGATTGAGCAAGAGGGGCACCTAAGCCAACGAGGGAAAAGGGGCAGTGGCTCTAGCCACCGGGCCACCCCCCTGTGCACGGCCCTGGTGTAGCCTGTCACATTTGCTGTGTGTGTCTATGTGTGTTTGTGCGTGAACTTTTTGACACTGGGTGTGACTCATCGTTGTAACTCCACAGGAAATACACCAAATCATCATTAGGAAAGTTCTTACTGTAGTATTTCTCACAAACGTTACGTGAGATCTGCTTCCTTCATGTCTGTTACTGTCCTGTTTATCTGACGCAGCCGAGGCGCAGATTGAGGCACTCTCTGACAGGCACATGGGAACGGTGGGCGGGGAGAACTAGTATAAAAGGCACAATTATAATATTCTGAAAGGTAGAATAAATAATCTGATGGATGTTTTGAGCTGAAACTGTACAGTCACATTCTGGAGACACAAAAGAATTATCTTAAATCTTGAAAAAGGGGTAAAATAGGTGCTCTTTACACCTTTTTTTTGGTGAAAATACTAGTGGCCTGAGATTTGTTTTTTGCACAGTACTGTATATAATATACAGGATAGCACTGCTCTGGTAAGACATCTTGTAGACTTCTTTGAAGATGCCTGTTTGACCGTAGCACAACCAGTACGTTCTCATTAAAAGAAATTCTTTTTGAAGTCAAGGGTCTCCTGGTTTTTAGCTTCTGAGTTTCCTACAGTACTAACATGTATTAGCTGTAATATGCACATTTGATCTACCTACATGAACCCTTTAGGCACAGCACAAATGTGTACCTTTTGTAAAAGTACATCCTCAGTAACAGCTTTTGTACATTTCGTTCTAAAAGTACTGTATATGAATTGGGAAAGTAAGAAGAGATGAATGTCATTAAATGAAACTCTTCTAAATCACCAAAATAAGTAACAATTAAACAATTATACCTCTTTACTTTAAACACCTAATATTACAATTTCCTCTTTTAATTCAGACAAATCTGGCCGGGAACTACACATCAACTACTCAGTATGTAATGGTTAATAGTTATTGGATTAAATTGTGTAAATTGTTATGAATTTTAAAAAAGTCAATATGAAAAAGTCAGTATTTAATTTAATTTAATTTAATTTCATTTCATTTCATTTCATTTCATTTCATTTCATTTCATTGGATTATATTCTCCTCTTTTTCTGAAAGTGTTTTCTTACCTTATTATTTTAGGTGTGCACCATTAATTGCAATAGTATATTTATGTGATTTAAAATGCAATAGCCATATTTTAACACCCTACATCTAAACTACAAACATTCTTTAATAATCATCATTCAAAAGACACTTGTGGATGGACAGTGAACTTGTGTTGAACCTCCAGTCTCACAGTTGCATGAAATGGTGCAATGCGCTGCCATTGTTACAGACAGTGATTACAGTGGGACGACTGAAGTGTGTTGAGGTGCTGCGTTTTGTATAGCTCACACCTTAAAGTGACAGAAACCTTTTAACACTCTTCAGTTTGGCAAATGAAACCAGATCTGTGGGTGACAAACAAGTTTTCCAAGCATCACTCTCTCTACAAGAGACCCATCAGAGAGGCAGATGATAGAAACTATTGTGCTGTAAATGAATCCAACATGATTACAGTAAATGGCATACAAGAGTGTTTCACATTACAGAAATGGATCAATGCATTAATCAAAACATTATAGGATGTAGATTTTCCCCTTCTCTTCTCTTCTCTTCTCTTCTCAAATTTCTGATTCCAAAGATTTTGATTCTGCTTGAGGGAATGTTAATTAAGAAAAGAACGAATTCCACCATTTTAATTAAGAAAATAATGACTTCACTTTAATTGTGTTGCCTGTCTTCTTAAAGCAGATCCGAGGCCCAGCATGACTGAAAATCTTATTAGAGTATGTCCTTACCCCTCTTTTATCCAAAGGGAGATTAAGGAAGATTTGGTCTTTTGAGAGAAGTCTATTTCTTTCGACATTAAATGCTATTCTGTAAATGGTTTTGAAGAACTAGAAATATTTTAGACTTGCCTCTCTGTCATATTTCTTTGGCTGCGACTGCTATAATCTCTCAAATGAAATGACAGCATGTTTGTTTTCTGGAACAAAAAAAAAAAACTCTTTTTTTTATTTGGCACAGTCCACATTTTGTACAAAATATACTCATGTACTTTTAAAAATTAAGGTTCCAAAAGGGGGTTTTCAATGAAATCTCATAGGAGAACTTATTATATACACTCACCAGCCACTTTATTAGGGACACCTGTCCAACGTCTCGTTAATGCTAATTTCTAATCAGCCAATCACATGGCAGCAACTCAATGCATTTAGCCATGTAGACATGGTCAAGACGATCTGCTGCAGTTCAAACTGAGCATCAGAATGAGGAAGAAAAGGGATTTAAGTGACTTTGAACATGGCATGGTTGTTGGTGCCTGGTCTGAGTATTTCAGAAACTGCTAATCTACTGGGATTTTCACGCACAAGCATCTCTAGGGTTTACAATGAATCCTTTGGGATATGGTGGAATGGGAGATTCACATCATAGATGTGCAGTTGACAAATCTTCAGCAACTGCGTGATGCTATCATGTCAATATGGACAAAAAATCTCTGAGGAATATTTCCAGTACCTTGTTGACACCCCTTGTTGCCACAGGGATTAAGGCAATTCTGAAGGCAAAACAGGGTCCAATCCAGAACTAGTAAGGTGTGCCTAATAAAGTATATACTGTTTACACGATAACCTATTTTTAATGGAAAAAAATATCATGGATTTTCTTTATAAACCAGTCAGTATTTGGAATAGACAACCACATTTACTATGGTATGTGAGACTCAATTGAGGCATACAATAGAAATTTGAATACTGACTGAATGAAAGCACAAACGAATTCAAGTCCATTTGCTTTTTCAGCAGTGCTGTTTTTTCCCCATTGGGATTTTAAAAAGTCTTTCAGCATTTTAAACCATAAGGAGGAAAATAGACAAAGGAGGCGAACAAGTATACATATAATTTACATAAATACAAATGTAAGACATAATGTACTTACAGTATTGTAACTGCTTTAATGAGGGAAAGTACTACTATTTCAGACAGCGTACAATCAGTTAACAACCTCAGAGCCTACATCAGATTTGACTTCAAAGGTGTATCAGTTTTTGTTTAAAATCCACTACTATATGTAAAAAAAAACTTTTTACTTTAATTTTTATTCTCTTTGTAACAATAACCTGCAAACAATAGCAAAAGTACCCAAGATGACAATGCCCAAAGATGAAAAGATATATATCAATTCTGTTTTATACAGTATGTCAATTCTTAATTAAACGAATGGGAGTCTCATGCTAACTCAAAATATATGGCATCAGCTCTGGTGGAGGACAGTGACTGATGTAAACCTTCTGATGACAAATGGATCCTTGTCTCTGGAAATTACCAAAACCACATTTGAAAACCCACCAGACACATATGTGCATGAGCATCTCAGAATACTGTATAATATGACAGATAAAGCTTTCCAGGAGTGTGTTTCACAAAAGCATCATTAGCCAACACTCTAAAAAGCAAGTAACTGACTTTACTTTACTTAAACCAATTGTTTTAAAATGATTAAGTAAATGAACTACTGTATATACATTTAACAGTAACAGTAACTTTTTAAAATTAGAGTCAATTGTTGCAAATTAGGACAAAGGGTTTACTCTCTTAAGCAAACTAATCACTTTTTACAGTGTAACCCCCTTGAATCTTTGTTAGATTTCAAAGAATTCAATGAGCCATCGTCAATTATTTCCTATTTATTGGAGTTTGTCCTGTATTATTGTTTTAAAAATGCTTAAATATAACATTTTCTCTGAGTATATATGAATAAACCCATTGTCTTAAAAGCGACATGTTGACTTTACTTAAAGAAGTGAGTAAACCTAGTAATTTGGAACTGTTAAGTGACCTTAACTTATTTTTTTTTTATAATTATGTCATTAGTTTATTTTTATTTATCTTAACTTTAAGACAACTCTCTTTTTAAGTAAAGTCAACTAAGCTCTTTAAAAGCAATTGGTTTAACGACTATTTAAAAGTAAATCAACTAATTGCTTTTTACAATGTATGTATCAAACATTCTCAAACAACATCACAAACTCACGTTGTTGAAAATACAGCACTTGACCTTTGGTTAATCATACTTTCCTCCTAAAATGACCCACCGTATGAACTTGAATATATCATGAGCATGACCAAAATAAGCAGTACAATCTATGCCATTCATTGCATTTACACATTTAATTATGTGTCTTCTAGTTTGTTAGGAGTTTTAATGCATATTTCTGAAGGGTGCGCATTTGTGCATGTGCCCTAGTACATTTACAGAACCTCATAGTGATGTAGGGAAATCTGCATATTAAAGAGCACCTATTTTAACCCTTTTCAAGATTTAAGATAAGTCTTTTGTGTCTCCAGAATGTGTCTGTAAAGTTTCAGCTCAAAACACCCATCAGGTTATTTATTATAGCTTTCAGAAATTTGTAATTTTCAGCTCTGAGCATCTTGTAGCTGTTTTTGTTGTCTGTGCATTTAATGCTAGTTCTCTCCGGCCACCATTCCCACATGCCTGTCAGAGTGTGCCTTAATCTTCACCTCGGCTGTGTCAGATAAACAGCACAGTGACAGACATGAAGGAAGCAGATCTCATGTAACATTTGTGAGAAATAATACAGTAAGAACGTTTCCAATGATGATTTGATGTATTTGTTGTGGAGTTAATTCAAGCCTTTCTGCGATGATGAGTCACACACAATGTCTTTACAAAGTTCACGCACACACACAGTTTAACTTCTCACTGTTTTTACATGGCAAATGTGACAGGATACACGTTTATATCCACTGCTGTATGGATATCCGTTATATTAATGTACAAAAAAAAAACTGATTTAACGTCCACAAACCAGAATTGAAGCGTCTTGTTTTATAATTGTACTGGGATGTGGCTATAGTGATAAAGACAGTAAAATGCATTGCTTTAAAAATGTTGTAAACTTGAAAACTCATTCTTGATCACATTTGATGATGATTACAAAGGGCTGAACAGATCTTTTAATCCAAGTTGCTTTACACATGTCCTGTCTTGTTGATATGGTAATATGCGTTACTACGGAGATTTGTTAATATGTGGCTGTCAATTAATACAGTGTGCGGGGAAACCGGAGCACTCGGAGGTAACCACACCAACACGGGGAGAACATGCAAACTCGATGCCAACTCGAACCAGCGACCTTCTTGCTGAGAGGTGATAGCGTTAACCACTGAGCCATCGTGTTGCCCAAAATTACATCATGCCAAGTGTAAATAGAGCCTTAAAGAACCTTCCATTTTATGACCTTGTAATGTGACTAAAACATCTCTGTAAATGTACAATCATAGGAATAGTCCTGCAAAATGAAGTGGACGTATGAAATAATTGTCATTCAGCACAAGCTGGGATTTCTGTGACTATACTGTAAGACATTCAATGGAGCAGTCAGGCCTGAAATAAACCACTGGGGAAAGACACACTTTATTTTCCAAGTAAAAGCAAATGAGAGTTGAATTCTGCTATTTTATAATTATGGGTGTTTTTGTTCCGTAGAAATGAGTTTAAATAGAGCCTGTCCTCCACAATAATGAACCACTGCACTGGGATCCAGAAAGCCATTTGGAAAACTATTTGCCTCCTATTAAACAGTTCACTTTCTTTCATTATATGCCTTTCTCACTGGCCACAGCTTTTTTTTTTCTTCAAGATTATTTCTAAATAATACTGAATAATCAAATCTCTCGTCTATAATCTCACGTAATTATATCACTCTGTCTTCGCCGGCTCAAAGAGCTCTTCATCTTCACCTCCTCCTTCACCCTCTTATCTCCTCACTTCTCCTTTCACATCCTCTTCAGCCCTCTTTTCTTGATACAACTCCTGGGAATGAGGCAAAAGCGCTTTATCAAGGTCCTCTGTGATTTCTTTGTTGCATAACTCAGTGGAAGAGATATGCTCTACATACTAAGAAGGGATGAAGTTGAAGAAGCATCACTAAGCATGGTAACATGCACACCAATATGCTAATAAGCACACATCAATTCATGTATTAAAATAACCTGGTGATACACAGAAACCAATAATCAAAGCAAGTGAAGAGATTTTACAGTAACATACAGGAAGACTTGATGGGGTGTTTTTTAAGAAACATTTAATCGTTACATGACATGTCATTAAGTGTCATTTGCTCAGTTATGTCATTTTAAAGAACCTCTATTATGCATTATAAAGGTCATATTTTGGTTTTGGTCTCCAACAACAGGCTGATATGCATGCAAGAAACACTTTCATTGTCCTATAATATGCTTTTATTTTAACCTAATTATCCCAACGACTCCTATATGATTTGTTCAGTGATTCATTTGTTCCCAAACCCCTCCTTTGCGTGAGGCTAATCTGCGCTGATTGGTCCGATGGCCCAATCTGTTGTGATTGGTCGACTGGGTTCAGCACAAGACCGAGAGAAACGCCCAGCACGCTTATGAAGTATTCATAGTGCAGAGTATATGTGTGAGCCCAATGCAGTTGCTTTACCAGCATATTACTGTACTCTTAAACCTAACCCCAAGTAATAACAGCGATACACATGCGGTATTAATCTACACAGTGGCAAATGTTTAACTATTTTGAAAATTGACAGCGCATGTAAGAAACAGCTAATAGTGGCCATAGCAAAGGCAAATGGCAGAGGAACGCATTTAAATCAGTAAAGGAAGTAGGCTTCGCATTTTCAAAGTGGTTTTGGACACAATATGAGAATAGCCCCATACAAACTTAACTTGAAAGACACATTACAAGCACTGATCTATAATAGATACATGATTACAAGCCGCGCAGAGTGATTACAAGTTATAACACACAATTATGTACATTTTTTGCAAGCTACATAAAATGAGACAACAATTTTAATTACACTTACATGTTATGATCCGGAGGAAGAAGAAACTGGTCCATATGAACTGTAACAGTTACTGACAAAGTACCTGTCAAAGTCTGACAAGGTCCCATACATAATAGTCTCTGCTGCTCCTTCCTCTAATAGCAAACGGCCGGCGAATCCCACATTGCAGCGAAGGTTATTGTTTCAAAAATCTGAAAAATGACAAGAACAAAATTATGGTATTGTTATGAAAATTAACTTTAACATTTTATTCCCCACAACTGAATCTCCATCTGTCAGAGATAGTCATCTTTGTGTCATGATCAGTCCCGTGATTCCCCGCGCTCCGCCAATGTCTGAAGAAGAAAGGCATGTTCACGTTTTACTGAATCTGGCACTACATATTTGGTGATTTACCTTATTGACGTTGATTAATTCAGGCAAAAGATCAGAACCTAACACGATTCATTTATTTGACTCTGAGTCGACTATTTCGTTAAAGAATCAATAGTTTTAAACACAGTGCATCAGATTTCAACCTCAGCTGGATGTTTTCATTCACTTAGAGCTGTGTTATACACTGCATGGAAGGTCATTTTCAAAAACCCATAATAGGGGCTCTTTAAATGTAAAGGTGACATTGTTTGAGATGTCTTTGCTATAAAAACTTGACATTACCAAGACACCAAAAACTGTCAGTGTCTTTGTCATGAAAACTTGACATTACCAAGACATAACATAACATACTTTATAACCAAGACATAACAAGTCATAACATTAGTTCATAATGTGACGTCATAAATCTGCCATAAACATTGTCATGAGGCCAATATAATTTGTGAAGTTTATAATCATCCATATTTTTCTGCTTGGTACAAATTAAATTTGTTATTGAATATCTTTAAATATTAATTATGCTGTTATGAAGCTGTGCTAATGTCAGTTTTTAACAAATTTGCTTTGTTTCACTGATATAGGTGATTCAAAAATATTCATGACACAATTATAATGACATAAACATGCATAAATTTTCATTTTCTCAATTTTAATGACATGTTATGTCATGATCATAAAGGTGTAACAGCTGTCTTATAAACAACCCCATTAAAGTAAAATGCTATTGAATCTTTGATAAATCAGATTATCTCCCAGTAGTGATGTCAAAAGGCATCTGAGCTGCATTGTATTTCCTCTTTCCTTATTAAACAATGTTTTCTGTGTCTGGATGTGTTTAAATCCACAGTAAGGATGTGTTCCTGTCACATATCACACATGCTCACTTCCAGAAACTGACAGAAACCAGGTTAATGCTTTTCCATGCTGGGTGAAATCCATGTTGTGCATAAATCTATGATTGGTTTACAACCTTACTCTGATAAAGAAAAACAGGTGAACGTGTTTATATGAATGCCTGTTTTGTCAGTTTATGAAGCATAATTGGACGAATAATGTGCACGTAAACACACTCACTGGGAATTTTACTTTGATTGGGAATAAATTAGCAGGACTCATCCACTTTTACTCCCTATGATGAGGTAAGATAAAAAAATTGTTTTTGAGAAGGCGAAAGTTGTGATATAAAAAGATGCATTGTGTCTTGGAGGGGAAAAGAGAATGGGGGAACAGACCATTTATTCCAGGCAGGAGACCTGATGGCGATCATTTTGGTTGTGGCGTGATGATTTAGCTGCTACCTCTGGCCCTGAAATTGGGTTCATATTACCAGGTGCTGGTGACAAGAATTTATGGCAACATGGATGAGGCACAATTGGCACCAGGTGCGCCGTATCCCACAATTCCAGCAGTGTTCCATCAGTGGAAACCATGGACGTGGGTCAATGAACAAAGAGTAATTGTGACCATGTATAGATGCATGACCATGTATAGATGAATATATACACACAGTATACACTACCTGACAAAAGTCAAAAGACAATAAATAATAACTTGACTTCTAGTTGATTATTTGGTATCAGAAGTGGCTTATATGAAAGGCAAAGACCTTTTCTAAAACAAAATATGATCATGCCTTTATTTTTAATTATTTAATTATGATAGTAAAGTCTGATTTGCTTAGACAAAGTCTTGTCACTTAATAGAAATAATGTACAGTATACAAAATAAAGTCATGGTGCAGTGGAAAAAGAATTAATATTGTGTATGACTCCCATGAGCTTGGAGGATTTCATCCATACATCTCTGCAATGACTCAAATAACTTCTTAATAAAGTCATATGAAATGGCAAAGAAAGCGTTCTTGCAGGACTCCCAGAGTTCATCAAGATTCTTTGGATTCATCTTCAATGCCTCCTCCCTCATCTTACCCCAGACATGCTCAATAATGTTCATGTCTGGTGACTAGGCTGGCCAATCCTGGAGCACCTTGACCTTCTTTGCTTTCAGAAACTTTGATGTGGAGGCTGAAGTATGAGGAGCGCTATCCTGCTGAAGAATTCGCTCTCTCCTATGGTTTGGGCAGCATAATGTCTTGATACCTCAGGATGTTGATGTTCACATCCACTTTGCAGATCTCTCGCACACCCCCGTACTAAATGTAACCCCAAATCATAATTTTTCACCAAACTTGACAGATTTCTGTGAGAATCTAGGGTCCATGTGGGTTCCAATAGGTCCTCTGCAGTATTTGTGATGATTGGGATGCAGTTCAACAGATGATTCATCAGAAAAATCTACCTTCTGCCACTTTTCCAAATGATCAACTAGAAGTCAAGTTATTATGTGTTTCTCTTACAACTGGGATCACAGACAAGACTTTTGTTGGGTAGTGTGTATATATATATATATATATATATATATATATATATATATATATATATATATATATATATATATATATATATATATATATATATATATATATATATATATATATCATGGTTTCCAATACATTCATTCTTCCATGGCGGGGCGCCACACCAAAATTCATCCCGCCAGGACTACATTTCAGCTTCTCATTCAAAACATTCAGTCGTTTTTTTTAATAGCAGATTATAATCGCACCAAATGTATTAAAAAGTAAGTAAATTATAACAGCACAAACCTTTCTGTATTCGTAGTAGTGCTGTGCGTTATTTGTTTAACCCTTTAAGGTGACATGCTGACTGACTGACAGGTGCGTGATGCGTGAGGCTAGCAAACACGTTGTAGCTTTCAGGTAAGATGAGTTTCCATAAGTATACTTTGTAGATAAAGATCTATGGCTCTGCATACAATGACTTTATCTTGCTGGAGTTTATAGCCATTTCACTTTACTTCAGGATGCATTAATGCTGCTCTGTATGTCTATTGGAGACCTATTACTAGCAAATCTAATAAATATTGGAGACATACTTGTTACATAAACGCACTAAATCGCACTAATAAATTATTAGTCCCCTTGTTTATTTTTCTTCCCAATTTCTGTTAAACGGAAAGATGATTTTTTTTCAACATATTTCTAAACATAATAGTTTTAATAACTCATTTCTGTATATATAATTAAAATTTCACATTTTAACTAAATAGTTGGGTTTGCCATATTTGTCCCAAATTTGGGTTGAAACAACACAACATATTTTAGTGTAAATTTATAAAATAAATAATAATAATCATACACAAAACTAAAATATACAACTTTAACATCAGATTGAAAATTAAAAATTGTACAATAATAATGAATTCCAAAAAAGAAAAAAAGTACCCTAATGATGGTAAAATAGCACTTAAATAATTCAGAAAACACTACTGTTAAGTCATTCTTTTTAATGTTTGCTGTAGTATCATTTTAGTATTACTTCATTGTTTCGGCTTAATCTCATTATATAAAACAGGTTGCTTAAATGATCCTTACACAATGAAAACAACACAAGGCGGATGCTAATCTGTCATTGTCACTTTAAGCCTTGTTTTTCCACTTACAGTCCTCACATCTCGCCTCTTGAGCAAAGGGCCCTCAGATCACTCAGTGTCTTCAGCAGAATGATAAATTATTTATATGATTAACTCTGACAGATTATGTCTTTCCATTCTGACAGTGACGTCTCAGTGTCTCAATCCATCAAATAATGGTGCAGCCGCTGAGAGTCGCAGCAGTCACCCAGACTGATTGTTCCCATCGCATTCTCCTCAGTCAGCGCATTAAACCCACGTTTCCTTTCAGTGAAAACCTTTTCAGCAGAACAAGCCGAAATTAAGGCATCAGGGGGACGTCCATCAGCTCTCATCTAGAGGTCTCGAAATCACCCTGCTGGTGAATGATCAACATGGAGTAGAAACAAGACCGCTGTGCTGATTCCAATTACTAAATCAGAATGTCAAGAACTATTCACACAAACAATGATAACTGTCCACCTTTTTCCCAATCTCCCTACTGTTTTAAAGCTGTTTTGAAACGAAAAATCAAAATTTCCTTGATCTTTTAGCATATAAGAGGTCATTATACTATAAAAACATCCTGCAAGTTTGAAAACTCAAAACTTTCTCATTAGTCTAAAACAGAGGTGTCAAACTCAGCTCCTGGAGGGCTGTTTCCCTGCAGAGTTTAGTACCAACCCTGACCCAACACACAAACCATGCAGTATTCAAATAAGCCTGGAGGGCATAGCCAACTGGCTCAGATGTGTTTAATTGGGATTGGAGCTAAACTCTGCAGAGCTGTGACCCTCAAAGAACTGAGTTTGACACCTCTGGTCAAAAAACTGCTTTTATCAAAGCCAATCCACCAAAAAGTCAGCCTGTTAATGTGCTGCTTTATTACTTAATAGTGTGGCTAAACTGTAATAGTGTGACCTGCACAGAAGGAGACCAACACACACTTCTACACTGTAAAACCCAACAGTCACATGGTTTGACTTACCTTAACTTTTTGGGTTTTACAGTGTACATCACTGCATGTTTAGCTCCACCCACAAATTCACACATGCAACGACAAGAGCAGAGATCAAACATAAAATACAATGTAAAACCCAAAAAGTTAAGGTAACTCAAACCATTTGAGGAAACCGATTGCAACAAACCATCTAAGTTAAAAAAACTAATCCTAATGAGTACTGTGAACTTAATCCATTTGAGTAAAAGAAGCAATTTGAGCACAGAAAAACCCGATAAATAAAGAGAACTCAAACCAACTGAGTATTGTAAAACTCAATAAGTTTAGTCAACTCAAACCATTTGAGAAAACCGACATCAAAAAACTCATATAGATTAGTTAAAAAACTAATCTATATGAGTACTGTGAACTTACTCCGTTTAAGTTGAAATAATGAGATATTTATTTAACTCATTACCATCAACACTGAGTTCAAAACTCTTTTCAAATTAGTAAAATTAACTTTTAGTACATTTTGAGTTAACTACACTCATTTCAGTTGATAAAACTGACTGTTGGGTTTTACAGTGTACATTTTTGAATTGTCTTCCTTCTGATCTCAACATTAGAAAAGATCATCGGTAAAAACTTTGTTCACTAAATTTGACTGTGGATTTGATTACAAACAAGGCACATTTCAGAAACACTGATAAAGGCAATGCTGTGCTGACTATAGTAGTCAACATTTAAAGTGGATTAAAAAATGTTCAAAAATTGTCCTAAGGCAAGAATGAGCATCGTTTAATGGTTTTAGGACAATTTTGATGAAGGGTTTTGAACCACTTCAAATGTTGACTACTGTACCATTTTTTATTGTGTGTTTACCATTGCTTTGTCTAATTATTACAGATCATTATTCTCATATGTACACAGTATTTAATGTATCACAGGTATTTAGCTATTTCCACATTCAGAGATATTTACAGTGTTGAAAAGTTTGATTCCAATGGAAATCATAGACCAAGTAAAAAAATAAAAAAAAAATATTATTTGCCTGTATGAAAAAGTATTTATTTGTCAAAAATCTTACTTCCAGGTTTTCATTTTTAATGGCTCTTGTTTATGTCATTAAGTGTAGAACTTCTAATTTGGCCACTTTTCCAATGAGAGAGAGAGAACACAACGTGAGAGCGAGAGCAAGCCCATCAACAGGCTTCACTTTTACAACACATACATTCTCACATTTTTACTAATTCTTCACTGACTGTTTATACTTTACAGAAAGTTACTCCGGTAATTCACACAAATTGTGAATATTCGTTTTTAGTTAGTATTATCCCTTAAACTTTAGATTATATGTGTCTTGTAATTTGTATGATGTTACAGAAATACTTTAAAAGTTGACAGTCAGTAGAAAAGAATAGGCAGTGCTGTAAATGAATGATTGCCTGTCATAAAATTCTTTAATAAAAAGACTTTTTTTCATAGTAAATTCTAAATATAGCTCCCTCCACAATGAAAATGTCTTGAAGCCAGGCTGTCATCTTAAGTGATGAGCCATTTATTTGACGTATTGAGTGTATCTCCTTCGCTGGCTCCCATTCAAATGAAACAGCCTCTGGTCAGCCTGTTAGTGGTTCCACCTGTTTAAGTAAACCCTGAACGCTTTCCCTGAGTGAGGAGCTTTGTCTGTGTCAGATATTTGTACCATTGATTTGAATGGAGAAAAGATCAATCTTCATTGAACAAGAAGCTCAAAATGTTCCATGTTTTTCACTGGGAGTCAATGAAATCAGACTGAACTTTTTTCCATGAATGAATTTTATGAAATAAATGAATGACTTTTAATATTTATGAAGTTTAATATTGTCCTTTTAACTTAAAATGTTACAATTAATTCAGTGTATTTTTGTATTTGTGAAATTTACAAGTGATTTATGAAAATTACCTCTAAGTAATTCAAAGTGCAAACAGTAGAATTTAGAAAAGAAACCGTTTTTTCAAATTTTTGAGTTAAAGTACTAAATCCTAAAGCTAAAATTGAAATTAAAATGCTAAAAACTACATAAACAATAGGGACCCTTACAAAAAATAACTGCAGTATACTCAAGTAAAACCACAGTACAACAGCAGTATATAGAAGTATAACAGTAAAATTGAGTACACTTGCAAATTTGCAATACAATGAAGTATAAACACAGTTCAAATACAGTACAATAAAGTTAAACAGAAGTATAAGTCCAGTAAACTGGAGTAAAAACAAGTAAAATCTGTCTTTACTGCCCTTGTGCTGCTGTAGTCCAATATGCCAATGTTGTAGTAAGAACTGTACTGCACTCCAAGGGGTTTGTTTTTCAACATCTTCCAAGAATATTTTCATTACTAGAATTTTAAGATTTTATTTGCAAAAACAAATAATGAAAACTAATTGCAGTGAACTGAACAGTACAACAGCAGTAACCTATATACAAAGATAACTGTAGCAAAATTCAATGCAACTGCAAAACTGCAGTATAATGAGGTATAAACACAGTTCAACTATAATGCAATAAAATTTAACAGCAGTAAAATCTGCAGTACTACTGAAGTAACAATAAATAAACTGAGAGGGGTAATATAGTGATGCGCTATATAATTTATTGCATTTAGGGGAATAAGTATTGAAAGTGCACTTTAGTTTTATTATGTATTGCAGTATTGTAGATGTATATCTGCAGGCAGTTATACCTCTGAAAAGTGCAATACAATATAATGTGATATTACTTCAGCAATGCAACTGAAGTACTGAAACCTTAGCTGGAAACCATTGTCCACTGATCAGGAAAATTAGTAGTTGTACTGCAGTTGTATTGTAGAAGTACTCCAGTTGTATTGCAATAGCGGTATGGCAGCTGTACTGTAGTAGTACCTCAGTTATATTGCAATAGCAGTACTGTATTATAGTAGTTCAGTACCATTGCAGTAGTTGTACTACATTATAGTACTAATATCACTTCAGTACTGTAGACCATTTCAATGTGGCTATGTCACTGGCCCATAAACATTTCCTGCTTGTTACCAAACTATTTCATAACTGTAACAAGAGGCAATTTATTATATCTTGATATTAAAACGGCTGCCATAAAATAATTTAGCAAATGTAATACAGGAAATACATTAGGACCAATGTTATTGTTTACATCCATCAAAATGGTCCATTGCAGTGGTTGTACTGTAGTAGTAGTTCACTTGAATTGCAGTAGTTGTACTCTATTTGTACTGTAACAGTACTTCAGTTGTATTGCAGTAGATGTACTGCAGTTGGTTGTATTGTGGTACTTCAGTTGTATTGCAGTAATACTGAAATATACTTAAATAATCCGTTTTTTTTTTTCTTGTCCAAAATACTGTACTTTTCCGAAGTTAACTAAGACTGCAATATTCCTTTAAAAAACTGAAGTATTCTTTAAAAACTATTTGTAAGGGGGAAATAAAATCGAATAAAAAAATTTAAAGCATACTACAGATATTCTTTTTTTTTCAATTCAATTCATCTATATTTCTATAGCACTTATACCATGTAGATTGTGTCAAAGCAGCTTAACATAGAAGTTCTAGTAAATTGAAACTGTCAGTCCAGTTTTCAGAGTTGAAGTTTAGTTCAGTGTGGTTTAATTTTCACTGCTGATAGTCCAAACACTAAAGAGTAAATCCATCTATGCGCAGCTCCACAAGTCCCAAACCAAGCAAGCCAGTGGCGAGGAACAAAATTTCACCAATTGGCGAGAGTGAAAGAAAAAAAAAACTTTGAGAGAAACCAGGCTCAGTTGGGCATGGCCACTTCTCTTCTGGCCAGACTTCTTGTGCAGAGCTGCCTATGAAAATACTCCGCTATAAAAATGTGATTGACGTCTGTACTTGAAGGTTTTTTAAATACAAATGTCTCATTTTAATATGCCATTGTCATGTATCAATGGCATACACTAAAACTATATATATTTGTCATACGAGATGTGCTGTGATATCAAAACAGTACCAGTGCATCGTGAAACATTCCTTGTTTTAAATTGTGGTTGTTTGATTGTCTAACACCTTTTGTATAAAAACACAGCTCCAAGCTTTATCAGTTAATTCACTGTTTAGTATTAGCTTGAGAAGCATTTTTCAAAGCAGCACTGCAGACACGAAAATAAAAATAGATCAATGAACAGTGATATCTGTGCTTCCCTACTGTTGAAAAGCGCCGCCGGTGCTGATCTATAGCCGCCTGCAGACTGAGCTCTGCTTACAGTCTATACTGCAGAAAGCACTCATGTGACTGCAGGGCACCGTGCCAGTTTCTCAGTTTTGACAGATTCCGTTTCATCCTGTCCTTATATATCTCTCTGTCTCTCGATATACAATAACCTGAGGGTCTTGCTCAGCTGACGTCTGTATTACCCCAGCAGGGGGGCTGGAAAAAAAAAACGAAACAAAAAAGTGCACCTCTGTGAACAGGATTCAGACAGCATCGCATTACCGCCTGAGAGAATTACAGACGTGGAAACAATGATATAGAGAATGAATGGTGCCACATTCATCCCATGTTCATTTATTCATTTATTAGATTCAATAATCTGATCACAGATCAGTTGTGCGCCTTCATTCAGCACTGCAGGAAACCGGAGAAATGTCTGCCCCCAAATCACTGACCTGAAACATTACATGGATCCTACACAAAGACAAAGACAAAGTTTTCCAGACCCCGATCTAATGAATGACTACGATTACTCTGCTGTCTCTTTTTTTAATTTTCCTTTTCCCCCCTCGCCTCTCTCTCTTTCTCACTCTCTCTGATTGGGTAGCTCTTAAATATTTAATAATTGTTGATGGAAACTGGCATCACTGAATCTGTTTTCCTGTAATGCTTGAATTGCTCTGGACAAATTACACAAGAGAAACTGTGGCAGCTTTCAGCACGTCTCTGTGGCTCTGACGTCTCGCAATATGAGCTTCAGAATCAGATTTTTTCCCCACATTGCTTATTTAGCTCTCAGTGAAAACATGTTTTAAAATGCTTCTGACAGATTAGAGGAGATTAAGAGGCCATTTCGACATGATCAAATGGGTATCCGTATGTATTAGTGTTGCCCTGCCAAATTTACTAAAGATTTCATAGACAGTGAAATGTACACATTTACATATTAATAGCATCTAAACCTACACTGTTGACAATAGCACACACTTAAATAGGCAGATGAACAATTTTACTGTATGCAAATGCATCCTAATGAATACTGAAATTGTTGCATTCATATTTATAATTGATTATAGTAGAAGCCATTTGTTTATTTTATTTAAAGGTTTGTGTTAATCTTGATTTCTTTTATTTTAGAGATTTGCACCCCCTGCAGGCCAGAGGAAGCTTAAAAGGCCTGGGTGTGGCCTACTGGAGAAGGGCCTGCTGGGAGCACATGGTCTTTAGACCTTACCTTCAGTGTTTGTTGACCAAAGTCGTTTGATTTTGTTTATTTCATATCAGTTTTTGTTCAAACAAGCTCTACAATAAACAGCCACACATGAAGACTTGTCGTGCCATGTATTATTTCCTGAGGAAGCATCTAAACCCCTCAGCGGACCCAAGATGTGACTAATTCGAAAACTTCAATCAAGGATAGTCACAACAATTATAATGACATTCAATCAGAAGTCAATCAGTTTTTAATCAGAATTATTAAACGCAGTTTATTTAACTCACTTGCTTAATATGAATCATTACATTTTGTATTATATTTTAAGTTACAAACTCTCAAAGGACTACATAATGTTAAAAATGATTACGCTTCAAAACTTTACAATGAATACATTTCCAGATGTACTGTAATGTAATGTGTATTTATATAGCGCATTTACTGTGTATGGAATTTCTTTGTGTACAGAGGTCACAGTCATGAGGGGGAGGGGGGTAGGTCTCTCCACACCCCCACCAGTGTGCAACATCCACTTGGATGAAGCAATGGTAGCAACAGGACAATGGGCTCACCACACACCAGCTATAGGTGGAGTGGAGAAACAGTGATGAAGCCAGTTCTTTCATGATGGAGTAAAGGCAGATGGAGGTAATTTGGCCAGGGCACACAGGGGTTATATCCCTACTCTTTACAACAAGTGTCATGGGATTTTTGATGACCACAGAGAGTCAGGACCTCAGTTTAACGTCTCATCCGAAAGACAGCACTCACTGACAGTATTTATTTATTTTATTTATTTATATAGGGACAATGTACAACATGACATATTGTGCCAGAGTTAGCTAATTTACATCTGTAGTCCTGGGCAGGAACTTGTATAAAATTTAACAGTAAAAAATAATACGTTATACACTTACAATACAATACATGCAATACATCATTATTAATAAAATGAAATCAAATCAGTGGCTGCATATTTGATTTTGTTTAAGCCAAATTTTAAGAACAGTTTTAAAATGATTTAAAGTGGTACTCTCTCTGATATACACTGGTATTTTATTCCATCTTTCTGTTGCTCTGACTGAAAAAAACTGATTGTCCAAAAGCAGTTCTCTTAAGTTTAACTGAACAATCCCCTCTAACCGATGACCTTGTCTGTCTTATATTGTCCTTGCCGACAATCACACATTGTTTGAGGGGTGGTGGTGCAAGATCATTAAATATTTTATATATTAAACAAACATCAGCATCAGTTTGTTTATATAATATACAATGGTTTTAATGTTGTAATGTTCCTGTGGGCCCAGCTTGTAGCACAATAAGGGAAAATCATTGTATTTATAAAAAGTTTAGCAGCTGCCATAGGTAACTGATACCTAATGTTTCTATAAATCCTCAGACTCACTCTACCACTTTTGGAAACCTTCTTAATGTGTTTTTTAAATTTTAAATTAGAATCAATAATTATACCTAAATATTTAAATGATCTACAATATTTATAACTTCTCCATTAACTAAAATATCTGAGCGATGCTCCTCATTTTTCTTAATTAAAAAACATTCCCACAGTTTTACTTTCATTGCTAAGTTTGTTAGCGGCTTGTTCTTTGGTTTTTGATTAAGTATATACTACTGTGTCGTCTGCATACATTTGAACCTGAACTTCTGGACACACTGTAGAGATATCGTTAATGTATAAACTTAACAGAATTGATCCTTGTGGGACTCCAAAATTAGAATTGATGAATGGTGAGTATGCGCCATTAATTCTTTCAAAAATTAAACCTCGATAATTTAGGTAAAAGTACATTGTGATTAACATTATCAAAGGCCTTTTTAAAATCAAGAAAGACAGCACCAACAACTCCCCCCCTATCTGGACTGGATTTAATTTATTCAGTAAAGTAACAGTTTGCGGTCTCTGTAGAATGATGTGCTCTAAATCCAAACTGCATAGAATGTAATGAAAATATATCAAAATTTAAATGCTCTACCAGCTGATTACAAACAACCTTTTCAATTAGAGGCAATTGGTAAAATACTGATAGGCCTATAATTAACAAGATTAGCAGGATAACCAGTCTGAAATATGGGTGTTATTACTGCTGACTTCCAGGCACTTGCAACATAAGATTATAGTGTCTCCTTCACTTTACTGGGGCATTAGGACTCACATAGACCAAAGCTTGAACGCCCCCTGCTGGCCTCACTAACACCACTTCCAACAGCAACCTAGTCTTCCCATGTGGTCTCCCATCCAGGTACTAACCAGGCTCAGCCCTGCTTAGCTTCAGTGGGTAACCAGTCCTGGGCTGCAGGGTGATATAGCTGTGCAGAGTGATTTACACTCACTGGCCAATTTGTTGAGTACACTTTACTAGTACAGGGTTGGATCCCCTATTGTAATCAGAACTGCCTTAATCCTTTACCACATAGATTCAACAAGGTACTGGAAATATTCCTCCAAGATTTTGGTCCATATTGACATAATAGCATCACGTGGTTGATGCAGATTTGTCGGCTGCACATCCTATATGCGAATCTCCCGTTCCACTACATCCCAAAGGTGCTCTATTGGATTGAGATCTGGTAACTGTGGAGGCCATTTGAGTACAGTAAACTCATTGTCATGTTCGAGAAACCAGTCTGAGATGATTCGCGCTTTATGGACGGTTTGTGGATGTTAAAACAGGTTAATTTTGGACATTAACACAACAGATCTCCATACAGCAATGTATCCTGTCACATATCCTGAGCGCAAAGCGAAACGTGCGCACTGTTTGTGTGTGTATGTGTGTGCGTGTGTGTGTGTGTGTGTGTGTGTGTGTGTGTTTCTGTGTGTGTGTCTGTGTGTGTGTGTGTGTGTGTATCTGTGTGTGTGTGCACGTGAACTTTGTAACGACATTGTGGATGACTCATCGTTGCAATTGCACAGCAAATGCATCAAATACTCATTGTAGTATTTCTAACTGTAGTATTTCTCAAAAACGTTACGTGAGATCTTCTTTTATGTCTGTCTGTTGTCTGTATCAGCAGAGGGAGAAGATTAAGGCATGCAGTAAGGCATGTAGAAACGGTGGGCGGGGAGGACTAGCCCTAAAGGCGCAGTACAACAGAATCGCTACCTGATGCAAAAAGGTATTAAATAGAAACTTATAAAAGGTATATTAAAAAATCTGATGAGTGTTTTGAGCTGAAACTTTAAAGACACATATTGGACACACAAAAGACTTATATTAAATCTGAAAAAAGGGGTAACCTAGGTCTCCTTAAAATCACCTTTTTTTCCTCATTCTGATGCTTGCTTTGAACTGAAGCAGATTTTCTTGACCATGTCTACATGCCTAAATGCATTGAGTTTATATTGTGATTGGCTGATTAAAAATTTGCGTTAACAAGCAGTGGGACAGGTGTACCTAATAAAGTGGCCGGTAAGTGTAGATGCACTTTAATATGTATTTTGATTGCTGTGGGACACAAATGTGTTTTTCAGTCATGTTGTGACATAATAAAACAAAACTAAAACAAATAAAATTTAATTTTTGTGCTTTGGCACATTTTGTGCATAATCCAAATATTTATAATCCATAAGATTGTGAAGAAGAGTCTAAGATTCAGACTTTACTCATCAACCTTCATCTTCTTCCACATCAGCAGCTGTAAGCATCAAAACCCACTTCAATCTCAGTTTTATGGCAGTGAAATCAAATCCTTACTGACTCATTCTGCTTCACAAAACCCAAATTCATTTCAAATTCAAAGAAGCTTTATGACAGATTTTATGGTGGTGAAATCAAATGCTTGTAACATGACACATTTGGGTGATGTGCATTTAAATAAAAAACCTGGGCCTTCATGAAGTGGATTAGAATTATATTTACAAACTTTAAATAATTGAAATTCTGCTCTGTGCCTGACTAAAACTATAATATTCTGCCATAAAAGATTGACACATCATAATTCAGACAACTTGTGGTACCACTTTTAGTGATTTTGTAAAATAAATGTCTTTGATTGCACTTTTCTGTCAGGATTTCCAATATATTGTACAGTATATATTTTTATAACAGTAAGTTTAGCAGTAGAAGAAGGATTAGCTTTTTAAATTTTAATTATTGTTACTTAAATTGTTACTCTTGTCGACCTGCATGTTTTAACATCATTCAAGGTTTAGAGTTAGCATTAAGAATAACTTTAAGTATTGATTGAAACACAGAAAAAGTGGCTGAAAGGAAAAAAGACACATCGAAATAGGTAAAAAGGTCCATCTATCACACATTTACATTAATTTACATTGAGAGTACCTGTATATGGACACAAGAAGACATATAGTCCCTAAAGCTAGTTTCAGCACCCACATTCATCAAAAGCTACTCTGAATAAATTGATTACACATTAGCAGGCCAATACGGTCTAATTTGGTCTAATTTGATGATGACTCCAATCACAGTGTAGTACATTTTAACATTTTTAAAGCCATTACACAGCATTTCACAGATTTTTCAACTCAACATCAGCACTGAAAATGTACAAAAAAAGTCTGTAGATTCACTCTGGGCTGATACATTCACTTGCAGAACTTTTTGTGCAGAACACTTCTCTATTCACTGCACCACTGAGAGGAATAGGAACAAAGCACATTCAAATTTTCACATTTGCAGGATATATATTCAATTTCTGGATGTTCTCTGTATTTTATTTGAATGTGGCCAGATATACAATGCTCTAAGGTCACTATATTATTGATACAACCCTAGATCTCAAACCTAATATTTAATTTATACCTGATATTTTGAGTTCGACACTGATTGTGTTTGCAGATTTAAACAGAATCTACCAGAAGGAGACAGAGAAACATTTCAATGCGGAGTGACGGTTTGCACATTCATCTAATGAGCTGAATTTGGTTACCTCCATCCTGAGAAACACAAGTGTGACACAGGTATAAAACTGTGGCTTGAGTGGATTCGATTTATAGTGTGCATGTACACGCACACCAGCTGTGAGCTCAAACGCTATCATTGGCAATAAACCCAATCAAATGCTCCCCGTTTATTGTCACATATCGCCCTTTACTTCAGGTTGCCTGTGACTCTCTATAAATCTGAGCATATGTGAATTCAGAGGGATGGTAATTTCTGTAATTTCTTAGTTGTGTGTGGTTGGAGGCTGCGACCTTTAACAAATGGAATTAGCATAAAAGTCTGTGTGAGTAAGGCCTCTGATCCCAGGTCAGATAGAAGGGACGTGTGGTGCAGTGGAGGTGGACTACATTATCTGTTTGCTGCCAGAGCACTTATTCAAAGCCATTTCATAGCATTGAGCGGAGTGCTTGCTGTAAATCAACATGGCAAGACTTCAGTAGGATCGTATTCAAGAAGTGTCAATTCAAGGCCAGAATTTGCGCTCCAGTGAAAACAGCAGAAAAGAAACTATTTGCTGTTTTGACCTGATTCTTCACTATCTTTTTTCAAGGTGTCACTTGAGTGATATATTTCTAAAAAATATATGTTAGAGTAATCCCCCAAATAGTCAAACTATATAAAAATATATACATTTCATACTGTTGCAACACATTTTATTTTATCATGGCTGCTTGTACACTTTTTGAGTGGGTCTATCCAAGAATGTGTACATGAAGGTATAAAATATGAATGTGTTCCAGAGTCAAATAACTATGTTTTTCTGCTCAATTTAAGCTGCAGGCAATTTAATACTCCAGTCCAGCCTCTGAGATGGTTGTTTATTTTAAAATACATTTATGAAATAAAAGTGGTTTATATTGTCATCTAAATTGACAATATAAGCAATAAAGGAAGTAATAAAAAGTGCCTAATGAATGTATTATTGTGGAAAAAGGATTTTTTTTTATTCTTTTTGTTTCTTTTTCTTTTCAATAAACAATTGTATTTGTATTGCTTAAAGGTGATATATTAACTGAACTTCTGTTGAGTGTAATGAAGCATTTTTGCAACAGTAGATGAAGCTGATAGAAATGCAAAGGCCTGATTGTTTAAAATTAACTTGAGCTCTACAGCTAAACTTCCTGCGAGACAGAGGCACGAGTGACAGCTAAGAACTGAATCTTCTAGCATATCTGGTGTTTTATCGGAGTAAGCTGTCTAAAGGCAGCTCGCCTTGTATGCGAGTGCTATTCAAGTTCATGTGTGCAGAGAAGTTTTGCAGAAAAGAGTAAGTATGTATGGGTGCGGCCAATGGAGGGACTGGAGAATGATTGACAAGGGATGAATTTCCCTAAACTCCACCTGTTAACATCAGCTGCCTATGAAAACTGAATTCAGGTTGCGCACCTCCTGAATGTAACTTTTGCATTGCATTGAGGATACCAGAATTCTGTGAATCAAATTATTTATTTGTATCCAATAAATTACTACGATTTTTGACATTGAAAAAAAAACTCTCCTGACGTTTTTTATTGAACACACATGGAATTAATGAAATATTCCAACAGTATGAAGCAATATGTTCCATTCTACATGCCTTACTTGTTCCTGGCTACATCCTACTTGCTCCTGCCCCTATCTCTACACACCTCTAAACACTCTATTGGCTCATAATATTAACCCATCATGCTCTATTAGCTCCCAGTCCAAACTTTACATGTCTTACTTGATCCTGACCAGACCCTACATGCCCCACCTGCACCTGAACTGACCCCTACACACCTTTACTTCTCTGGATGCACCCCCACACACTTACCCTTGTGTTACCTGATAATAAATCTGCTCTAATATTACATGAAGAAAATATCATGAATAGATCAAATACAAACATCTTGTAATGTGATTTGTTGGAAGGATATCATGAAATAATGTATGGTCAGTACGGTTGGGCCATAAATTTAGAGAAAAAGTAAGGCTGTTTAGTGAAATGATTCATTGTGCAGTTTATTGTACAAATGCGACTATCCAGTCAAACATTTTCAAACTTCTGCATTTGAAGATGTGCACTAGTCCTTTTTTGACACAAGTTCATTGACAATATGTCCTTCAGCCTACTTTTTTCGTGTGAAACTGCCAAAAATTTACTTCAACATAGTTTCTGTGTAAAATGAACACTGCTGGGCTTTATAACACCAACAACTTTTGTTCCTTATCACACTAATGATATTTTCCGGGACATATTATTGACAAATTAAGGTTTAGTTGCATGCAGTTCTTTGAACAATGCCAAATAAATACCACAAAATAATTTAAAGATGTCTATGATTTGTAATCAAATACATTTGCCAAATCTATCTATCACCATACGGACAACTTCTCTGATGTGAACAGTTTGCTTAGTAGCTCACCTTGTACAGCATTATTCTTCTGATGCAGAGTGTTCTGGTTTGAGTCTAGTGAAGAGCCATAACACTAATGGGATAAGAGCAATTTGAAATCAAGATGAAACTACATGGTTGCAGTGCATTTTTCTCTTACATTTGCACTTGAAAACATTATTGTTTGGGTTTAGGGAGGGTTTTTGTCAGTGTATCACGTATGGACATGTATCTGAAATAAGGAAGAAACAAATAAGCAATGTATTTCAGATTGACAAAAATCTAGACAGCGCCCTCTAGTGTATGTGTCATCTGAAATGTGCAATAAAATATACCTAGAGTAATGTATTTTACACACCGCATAAATGTAAGCTGAGACATGTATTCCAGTGAATTCACTTAGCTGTTTTTCCCCCAATGACACAATGCTAAAGTTAAACAGAATGCTTGCATCGACATATATAATTTTAGATATATAAAAAAAGGTCCAGAGTTCAATTGAGCTACATAGAAAGTTTCAAAATTGTGTGATTATCTTGCGAATAAACACAGAAAGGAGCGGCACGGTGGCTTAGTAGTTAGCACTGTGGCCTCGCAGCAAAAAGGTCGCTGGTTCGAGTCCCGGCTAGGCCAGTTGGCATTTCTGTGTGGAGTTTGCATTTTTTCCCATGTTGGCGTGAGTTTCCTCTGAGTGCTCTGGTTTCCCCCACAGTCCAAAGACATGCGGTTTAGTTGAATTGGGTAAACTAAATTGGCCATAGTGTATGAGTGTGTGTGAATGTGAGAGTGTATGGGTGCTTCTCAGTACTGGGTTGCTGCTTGAAGGGCATCTGCTGTGTAAAACATATGTCAGAAAGGTTAGCGGTTCATCTCGCTGTGGCGACCCCTGACAAAAAAGGGACTAAGCCGAATGAAACTGAATGAATGAATGAAAGAACACAATAAGATGGACAATATTTTCTAACAAACTTTCAAATCCATTTTGTGCTTTTAATCGTTTCTTTCCACATGATTAATTATCTGCAGTAATAACAACTGCGTTTTAATGGATATCTCAAACTTCTTCAGTCGCAACCTACAGTACAGTTAAAAATAATATGGTCTCTATGGGGGATCCTTCTGTCCTTAATATAGTTTAACATCCTTTAATGCAGTTTAATCACTTGAACGTAGTTTTTTGGAATTATGCAAATATGCCTTTTCCCCCACGGGAGCAATTTGCCCAGTGTTTTGATTTCCACACTGGTAAACAGATCCTGGCATATTGCATTTGATACTGATACCTAAAAGCTCATCTGTATGCAAGGGGAGATATACTTATAGTTTGTGTTTATCACTTTTGTTGGTAAGAATTTTTTTCTGCATCTAATTATAACCCTTCGCATCATAACGAAATCCATCAATACCTTTCCTTCATGTTTTTCTCGTCCCTTCTCATGGATGGATGCAAATGAAGACTCTTAAGTGAGCTGTCAGACTTTAGTTGTGACCTACTTCAGATGTACTGTGCTCCAGACCTACTTAACATGACCGCCATAATTATCTCTCAACACACACACAGAGACATACTCTGTCTGTCCCCAGCCAAACACATCAAAGAAAAGGGCTGCAGCCCGAACAAGATCCTTAGAGAGAGACGGAGAGAAAGGAAGACGAAATATAGCATGGAAAAAACAATAAATCTAGGTTAGTGGCACACATGTTCGCATTCTTCATTAGGTTCTTTTTTGCAGTTTGTCTGTTGGCGTGCAGGCAGGGCTGACGCAGATGTGTGTTAGATAAACTGGATAATTTACAGACTGATGGATATACCCACACATGCTGCAGGGAAGTTCAACGAAAGTGTCCTTCATTGTCTCATTCATAAAATATCACATATCTCCTTGATGGAACATATCACATACGCACTAAATGAGTGAGGCTTTTTTTTTTTTTTTTGGAGAGACATGGTCCAAAACTCTAACTCATTCTAAAAGTTAAACCCCAGGAGAATCACTTGGTACAATCTGGCAGACGCTGCATTATAAAAAATACATGTACAGGATATAAAATCCCACAGATGACAATTATCTGACCAAGTATATCAATAAAACTAATGACCAGCAGGTTGCTGGCAAAGTAATTCCATTCATTTTTTGTTTTGGTTTAGTCCCTTTATTAATCAGGGGTTGCCACAGCGGAATGAACCACCAACCTATCCAGCAAATGTTATTACGCAGCGGATGCCCTTACAGCCGCAACACAGCACTGGAAACACCATACACTCTTGCATTCACACACACACTACAGCCAATTTTGCTTATTCAATTCACCTATACCCGCATGTCTTTGGACTTGTGGGGGAAACTGGAGCACCCAGAGAAAACCCACGGGAGAACATTCAAACTCCACACAGTAATGCCAACTGACCTAGCCGGGGCTCGAACCAGCGACCTTCTTGCTCTGAGCACTACCCACTGCACCACCTTGTCATTCCAAAGTCATTTCTTCAAGTTATTTTCTCCATGTTGATCAGTGATTTAATGATTCTATTTGATTTCTTTTCTATGCTGTGGAACAAGACGATATGTGAGTTTGAACACTATTGTTTAACCTTTAAAGCCAAAATGAAAAATGACAATTGGGAATTGTGAAACACCTTTTTTTTCTATGACAAATTACTCAACATTTTGATAATATTAATATGCTTTTATATTAGATAATTGGCTGGGATTTTCCTGTATGTGTGCATATATGTATATGAATATATATTATGCTTTAATCATAATTGTTTTGTGATATAATGTGTAATATAATATAATATAATATAATATAATATAATATAATATAATATAATATATTTTGAGCAGCACGGGGGCACATTGGGTAATGCTCTCACCTTACAACAAGAAGGTTGCTGGTTCGAGCCTCGGCTGGGTCAGTTGGCATTACTGTGTGGAGTGCATATTCTCCCTGTCTTGGCGTGGGTTTCCTCTGTGTCCTCTGTTTTCCCCCACAAGTCCAAACACATGTACTATAGGTTAAATAGGTAAGCTAAATTGTCCGTAGTGTATGTGTGGGTTTTTCCCAGTGATGGGTTGCAGCTGAAATAGCATCCGCTGCGTAAAACATATGCTGGATAAGTTGGTGGTGCATTCCACTGTGGCGACCACAGATTAATAAAGGGATTAAGCCGAAAAGAAAATGAATAAATGATATAATATAATATAATATAATATAATATAATATAATATAATATAATATAATATAATATAATATAATATAATATAATCATTTTCTTTTCGGCTTAGTCCCTTAAAATATAGTATAATATAGTATTCTAATTGTTATATCTTTAAAAGGTTTAGAGAATGGATTTTACTGCATGTCTTTTTCTTGTCTCGGACCAGCCTTAGATTTTCAGCCTTATAAAATATTCATATCTATCATAAATTATAAATTATGAAATTTAAAATCATAACAAATATTACATTAATAATCTATTTTAATAGCCAATATTTATTGTTGTAACAGTTCTAAAAAAAATTTAATATTAGAAGAAAATATACATACATACATACATACATACATACATACATACATACATACATACATACATACATACATACATACATACATACATACATACATACATACATATATACATACATACATACATACATACATACATACATATGTAAATTCAAAATTAATCATTTCCATTAGTATTATTTAAATCACATCATGTTATTAAACTCAAATTAAATTGCTAGGATAGTTTGGGAAAATACATTGCAAGTTAATGCATACTGTAATCCATAAATTAGAAAGCGTTTTAAAAAATATTTTATGAAACAATATTTTAATAGTCTCCACAAGCCCAAGGGTCATATAGAAACATCCATAGAATGTTCTGTGCATTAGTTTGAGCATTGTCAGGTTAAATTCAAGCTCACCTCTATAATGCTATGGCCAGAACATAATTTAAACTAACTGCCAAGTCAGATCTATACACACTACTATAGGCAAGGGCGGACCAATAAGTGAAGTAAGCAGCCGCTTAGGGCCCCAGGGAATCAGGAGGCTCCAACCAATGTCAAGAAGCCTATATTAATCATATAGCTCTTTTATGAATGTTCTATCATACTGTATGTTGTTAAATCTGTCAGTTCAAATAAAAGAATATTCCCAGTGAACAGTGAAGATTAGCTAATCATGGTTACTATACAGTGAGAAAAAGACAGTGCTATGTGTTTTTTCTGTTGCATCTTTGGTAACTGGTCCAATGTGTTCAGTGGCAATGGGTGCAGTTTATTTACAAAAGTAATAATATAATAATAACTAATCTACAGAGGGAAAAAATATATCTATAGAGAAAGAGAATGTTTTGAGTTTTACTGGGCCCAATACATGGAATTGCTTAGGGTCCCCAAATCACCCATGACCGCCTCGTGACTATAGGCTATGTCTAGGCCAGTAAATATTCCAGAAGCACTTCGCATTCAATCCCAAACACACTTTACTGTAGCAGCTAGCGTGGAATAATGAAAAAGAAAAGTTATAAGAAACATCTCAAGGTCACAAGCTCAAATGATGCAAAGGAAATCAGCCTGACAACTACATACTAAAAGCACTAGGGAAACTCTCCTACTGGACATACTGGACACGCCACTCCATCTCTTACTGTACAAGTCACATTACTTCCACAGAGACTGTTTTTAAAACACCCTTAGACACTGACCGATCACCTCTGACATAAGACATCCGGTTATTATTGATAGCATGTCTTGCCCTCATTTGTCTCTAGAGGACAGAATTCTTTCACACTGTCGCACTTTCCGCTGAAATTTTGAAAAACATCCATTCAAATCAGCCTGTGCTTGTTTTCTGGCGTTTCTGAACCTGAAGGTCAGCTTGTTAAACTTTAGGAAAATGTCAGGATCATTTCTGCCATCTCATGAATTCAGATTGTGGAGAACTCCAAAGGTTACCCTCCCAACACGTGTTTAATGTTAGCTGATCACCTCAAGTTGAAACTTTTAACTCCTTGTTCTGGAGGAAATTAATGATTTTTTTTAAGGTCAACTGTTGTCATCTGGAGAAAACTCTTCTTATTTGTGAATAAAACCACAATGTGGTTCCAAACAGTCCAAGGCATGGATGCCTTCTCTAATGACCTTGCCAAATGCAGTGTAGACTTTTCATAAAATTGAACACATTGTCCAAACAAGGCTGTGCGAGTAATAAAGCATGTCCTGCATGACAGCAGTTTGAGAGACAGGAACCATCTGTAGGGAAATGCTCAGATCATTAAAGTCACCTTAAATGCACACACTCATACACACACATGCAACTACAGAATGTACCGGCTTATCAAAGCAATCTGTTTAAGGTCGTGACACATCAAGACATATCAAAATGACATTGAAGAATTAATGGCAATGAAAGGTTGCGATGATGTTATCAGCTTGCATCGTCTGAATCAGATAAAAAAATTAAGTTCATTCAGAAAAAGACTGTGAGGCCTATCATACACCCGGTGGAATAAGGCGCAAGACATATACGGCGCAATTTGTTGCTATTTTTAAACCAGCGCAACTCTAATTTTTATGTTTTGTGCCACGTTGTTTAAATTGCAAATTTATTCGCGCCACTTTGTGGATTTATGGGTGTTCCGGTCTAAACATGCACATTGTTGACGCGGTGCTAGAACTGAAATAGACTGTGCCATTGACCAATTAAAAGTTGGTCTAAAGTCCTGTGCAGAGCGCATTAGTTATGCATCTATGCAGGTCTAAATGCTTTCACATTGCTTAATACACACAGGATGTACAACAATACACAAATATCTTTACATATGAAAAAAATTAAAGGACTAAAATGTTACAAAATGATTATTTTCCCACATAAATAAAAAACCACTACCTTTTTCAGTTTAATCATGACAATTTGCTTTTATGTTGTTGTTATTATTATTAGCGATATTACATATTATATTTGTTTTATTTAAAACTAGTTTAGATTTGTCCACCGGTCAGGTTTTTGAGATGTATGCATCACAATATGGGGCATAAGAATGGGACGTGTGTCTGGATATACCTCAGTTTTTTGACCACACTTCGTTATTATTGTTCATTTATTCATTTGCTGGAAATTAGAACTGAATTAGAAATAGTTTTCAACAAATCTTTGTGCTTTACAAAAATAGAAATTAAATATGTAGGCTAATAGATGTCTTCAGTGGAGTGAGTACAACACTGTTTCCTTATCCACGAAAGTAAAGGAGTAAAGTAAAGAGAAAGTAAAGAGGCCGAATGGAGGAGGATGGAACTGTTTTCTCGCTAGTGAAGTGCTTAGTTCTTCCACTTACAAAGTCTGCCATAAATATCAAATATGCCATGGTGCAACACAAAAAGCTCATGGAGGGAATGGGAGATGAGAATTATCTTTTAAGCAGGTTTAATGCACATTATGCTCAAAACACACCCATAAATCTTTAAGAGGTTAAGCACCCACCCTGGTAGACCATGCGCCGCGGCGCTAAACATATTTTTTCCATCCTTAAAATAGCAAACGTGGATTTGGATGCACCCTTAATGCTTTTGCGCCACACAATTTAGACTTTGCGCCTAGATCGTTAAAAAAGAGCCATATAAGCAACAACCCACTAGCATCTACAGTACATTGTGTGTGCGCAATTAAATAACTGTTTCAACCAGGAGGCGGCAGAAATCTTTCAATAAAAAATGTAACTTTGACTAGGTAGTTTTCTTTTTGGTTAACGCATGTATTATGAATGGGATCAATGTGTTTTTAATCAAATATTTCTAATTTGATAAAGTCTAACTCAAAATCAAACCACCTCCGGTGGCTGCCAAATGCTGAACCTCTGACATGTTGTATGATGCATGATCTAAGAAGCATTCATAGTGAAGTTCCAGGTATAGACACGTTTTGCGGGAAACATTTACCACACCGTTTGATTGCTACAGAGGACAACAAACAACAAAACTAGTTGGCTTGGCAATAGTGTCTAATGATACCCTCATTGGTCTACTATTGGTCATCAGAGTTGCCATGTAGGAATTGCTGCAGCCCAGAAACCTCCAAGTGAGAGGGAGTCACGCTGCAAGTAGGTTGGTTTTAGGATTGTGGTAGGTGTTGATGTTAAAGGTTACTGTGAGGTTGGGTTAAGGGTTGGGGTAGTTGTAGACATTAATATAAACACAATAGGTTGGACCCAGTGCTGACCAGCCCATTTGGAGCTGGCTCCAACCTCCATTTCTACCCATGTTGAAACTTCTGCTATGAATGCAATAATAAAAGAATCAAACTTAAATTTACTCAGACTGTCTTCGTCTGAAAGAAGAAAGTGCAATAGACCAAGGATGGCTTGAGAATGAGTAAATTATGGGGTAATTTAAATTCTTGGGTGAACTATTCCTTCAATGGCTTATCAATATTATCTATTTGAAAGGTTTAGGTTTGAGAGAAACTGCTTTTAAGGAATGAAGGAAGGGGACTAAAAATAAAAATAAAAAGTCAGTGTTGTTTCAATGTGTGTCTAGAACAGCACGGTACAATTACCAATTATAAAGCTGAAATTCTAGGCACAGTTGGGCAACAGGCTGAACTGTGGTGGATTGGTAGGGTGCGTGTGTGTATGTCATTGTCACTCGGTTGCCTGGCTGTTTCTCTATAGCTGGCCAGGCAGAAACACACTATTGATTTATTTATTTTTTATTATTATATTTAATTAACACAGTAAATAACAGAAAAAAGGATCTGATCTTCGTCTATATCACTCTTTACATTATACTTGCATTACCAAGGCAATGCCTAGCGCATTTGTATTACATTCCAGCAAGCTCCATTTATCAGCACTAGTGGAAAATGAAATCGTATTTAGACTAACTGTGGATTGGCACAGGATGAAACAGTTAAGCAAAGAGAACCACACAGCCCCATAGTAGAAAAGTGGCTTGTTTTTTGCCATTTATACTAAACTCAACAAATGTTGCTTTAAACTTAATTGTGGTAAAATATGGACTAACCCAACCTTGAGTTTAATTATATTTTATGCATTTTTAATCCAAATTTAACAGTTGTGTTGTCCATATTTACACACAGACCATGAAATAGCAGCTTTTTAGAGTGTAGGCTATATATGGCATTTTTGTTAATATAAACTTGTAGTTATGGAAATAAAATTAAACCGTTTTATTGAAAATAAAATAATCATTTATCAATAATTCCTTGTACTTTTAATCTTTAAATCCATTAAATATTATGTATTTTGTACTTTGACTCAAGTAAAACTGAAAAGGACAACCTTAATTATTTACTGGATATTTTTTTTTCTATAGTATATGTACTTCTATATTATAGATTGTTATATACGGTACATAATTCTGTGGATATACCAAATCAAAACAGCACATATCTATTATATTGAATATAAAACAGGCTGATCACATTTTCATTTCACATGACCATGTCATTATGAAAATATCAGAGAATTAGAAAATATGCTAGCTGGTTTGTCAGTCAAATCATTTTAAACGAAGGAAGTCAGTAAGTAAACAGATCCATCTGATATATTTAACACAGATTCCCACACACACTCCGACGCCACCAGGTTGAGTAAAAGAGGGGCCCTGTGTTTTTCAGTTTCAGAACTCTTGCATCATATTCTGTGATGTTGTGCTGTTTTCTCTTCCATCATACAAATTCAGAGGCCGTGGTGATTAAAGACTGACCAGACAAATAACTCTGAACACACCGCACACTTCAACACTGGCTACTTGATTTAGTCTCTAATTCGTTTTGCTTCACCTTCCATCTAAAGGAAGTGGCTCTGGCTACATTTAGCAAAAGAATACAGCAATACAGATTTCCGAGCAGCAGCTTGAAGAGCTAAATAGGCTACACTTCATAACATAAGGTCTATATGCCTAGATATTTATGATAATAGGATTTTTTATCAAATTAGTTACTGATAATAATTTTTTTTACTATTTTTGTGTAGTTCATTATAGTTTGATTTTAAGGATTTTTTTTATTTAACTTGTGACTACTCATATCCTAGCAATTTTGTGTTTAATAGACGTCTAATAGACATCTAAATGTAGACAGCTTGGCTAAAACAAAGCTAAACATGGGCTGTCAGTGAAAATTTTATAGGCACCTGAGAATAGCCCAAAACTAGACTAGTTGTCAAATGACAGCTTAGACAGACTTTATATGTGTAGTCATTCATTTTTGTTTATTGATGACTAGTCTAGTTTGGCCTATTCTTAGACGTCTGTTAGATTTTCACTGACCGTACAAATTTAGCCTTGTTTTAGCCAAGCAGCTGTTTAGACATCTATTAGACATCTATTAAAAACAAAAAATGCTTGCTGGGTATTCTAAAAATACATTCTCTTATCTTTTAGTCACAAGCTCTAAAAATGAATTAGCAAATTGGTATTTTTGTGAAAAAAATAAGTAACCAAATATACATAAAAAATTATTTAAATGTCAAGTTTGAACTGATTGTAATGTTTTAGACACTTAATAACATCAACTTTTTACATTAAGCTTGTCTCTAGAATACACTAGTGAAAGATGAATTGTAAATTTATTCAGTAAATTTATGTTTTTTGACGGTGTGAGGAAACCGGAGAACCCAGGAGAAACCCCCATGAGCACGGGGAGAACGTGTAAATTCCGCACAGAAACGTCGGCTGGCTTAGTAAGGACTAGAACCAGTGTCGTTCTTGCTGTGAGGCAACAGTGCTAACCACTGGGCCACCGTGCCACCCATCTAGGAAAGGAGGAGAAGTAGGGGTGGAAGGGGGGATTCTTCAAAACGAAGATGGCTGCCATATGGAATTTGGGGTATTTATAGTGGTTTGGGAATCATCTGATTGGTGAATCATAAATTGAATAATGCGGGGTCGGCTGCAAGCAATTATAAGCACGTGATCCTCTCGAAATTAGTTTATAAATAAACTTCACTTTGTTAGAATATTATGAATATTGTGAAATTTGCTGTTTATGTTTGTAATAAAGGCAAAAAACATTTGTATGTTTGTAATGAAGGCAAAAAACATCTATATGTTTGTAATGAGGCAACAAACTCATGTAAACTCATGTAAATATAATTGTTTAATGCACATACCGTGTCATATCATTCAGCTCTTAATGGGATTTTTTTAGATTAAAAAGGATGCCTGTAAACTTCAAAAACTCAACTGTTTATGAGGTCGATATCAATTTGAAATCAATTTCTGTTGTTTTATATATGTTAAAGCCCAAAAAATACAACGCTAAATACGTCTCTCGTTTTGTCATCCTTTTGTACATCAGCCGACCTTTTGTCAACTATAATTATATTTAGCCAATACTTTCATCCACAACATATACTTAAGAGCAAACTAGGTACTTTGATGGCTAAAGATAACTCACTTACACCTTCTAGCTAAAATAATCCTCTCCACCTGTTGAAAAGCTGCACACCTTTTATTTAGATATGAGAGAACAATTTAGCATATTGTATCACTGCAGTATTATGGCACCTTCAAAACACAAGGATTTAACAAGTACTTTCCAGTTTAACTTTTAGTCTTCTATTACAAAGTGCACTTTTGAAAGGAAACAGTCATGACAGAGTACTCATTTTAAGTACACTCAAGGTCTTTATTTCACTAATATTATGTTACCTGCAAGGACAGATTTTTTCAAAAATACACTTTTGAGGGTTTAAGTACACTACATTTAATACATTTAAGCACTCTTCTTTTTCCACAAGGGTGAGCTTGTGTGTGACAGCTACTAGAATAACAATCTTCCCCTTCTCTCTCTTCAGACAAAAGCATGACTGTTGTGGATATCAGACCCTCTCTGGTGAAACAGTTTGATCTCTCTCAAATTGAACACTGAAGTGATGTTGACCTCTTTGGGTCATTTTCTCATAAAAGCTCATAACTGTTCAGCTCCCAGTGTATTCTACTGTTGGATTACAGAAGTGTTTCCACTCTTTTGTGATTGTCTGCTGCGAGATAGAAAAAAACTGTCTATTGTTCCTTATAATAACAAGTGAGACGTGTCAAAGGCTGTCAGAACTGGCTTTCTAAGAAATTGGGGTAAAGCAATAATGGAAAAAAGTTTTATTTAGCTTCCAGCCACTAGACGGCACTAGCTTTGACTATTAACAGTAAATCTTTAACACCAATACGAACAGCAATGCGGCAATCCTCCAAACAATAAATTGATGTTTTATTTATATTAATATACTGTATTTATTTCTAATAACTCTGATGTTATTTTCCAAATGTCAAAAAACCAATACACTTCCTGACAAAAGTATTGTCACTGATCAGAGTTGTAAAAGCAGCAATAATATTTGGATTTTAGATTTTAGATAGATTTTTCTGATGAATCATCTGTTGAACTGCATCCCAATCATTACAAATTCTGCAAAAGACCTATTGGAAACCAATTAGACCCAAGATTCTCATAGAAATTGGTCAAGTTTGGTGAAGGAAAAATCATGATTTGGGGTTACATTCAGTTATTGGGGTTACATTCAGGATTGACCAGCCCAGTCACCAGACATGAACATTATTGAGTATGTTTGGGGTAAGATTAAGGAGGAGGCATTGAAGATAATCCAAAGAATCTTGATGAACTCTGGGAGTCCTGCAAGAAACACTATCTTTGCCATTCCAGATGACTTTATTAATAAGTTCTTTGAGTCATTGCAGAGACGTATGGATGCAGTCCTCCAAACTCATGGGAGTCATACACAATATTCATTCCTTTTCCACTGCACCATGACATTATATTCTATACTGTACATTATTTCTGTTAAGTGACAAGACTTTTGTCTAAGCAAAGTCAGACCTTACTGTCCTAATTAAATAATTTAATATCAAGGCATGTCATATTTTATTTTGGTAAAATAAGCCTTTGCTTTTCATGTAAGCCCCTTCTGATACCAAATGGTCAAATAGAAGTCAAGTTCATATTTGTTGTTCCTAAAACATGGATAGGCGACAAGGCTTTTGTCAGGTAGTGTATACTGGCAGAGAATTTCCGGTACATTTCTATTGAAAATTATCCTCATTGATTAATGATTAATTGATTGAATAAAAAATGCAAAAAAGCTAAACTGTGTTATATTGTATATAATGCAAAAATGTAATGATAATTTTCCGTCATTTCCGTGTGTGAATTCCTCTATATTTAAAGTCTGAAAAATTGTGTTTTGGCCAATTATTTTGATCTGCAAATAAATTATCTAAATGATACTACTTTCTGAAGACATGCATTGTATACTGCAGGAAAAAACAGAGAACTTACAACCTCATAAACTTCCCTTCTAACAAAATTCTAAAGATTAAATTATGTGTTTATATTATTTGCCATTATCTGCTCTACACAAGTCACACTACCTTAATCTGAATAAGACAATAATATGATTAAGGTGTTAATTCTATTAACATCGTGCTATCCACATTTCCACTTTTACTTTCATTGAGGAACATTTCATGTATGCCCCCCATGACAAACGAGATATTGGTTGCGAGTATGAACTGTGGGAAGTTTTAATGTAATTTGATACCGCACAACGAACGGAAAAAAAAAACCTACCGCATTTTGCAGTGTATGTGTCTGTGGTCTTTCACTGACCCAGTAGGTGCGAAGAATAGTGTCAAACAGCCGTGTGTACAAACTATCCTGTCGCAAAATGTGGAAAAAATCCTACACGACTGTAATAGTTTGATCGCGGTGTTTACATGTCTGTACTGCACTTCAATAATCAACTAAATTCGGCATACTCCACTTAATTCCATTTCTGTTTAGTTTGATTATGACCTTAATCGGATTAATTAATCAAAAATCACTGTTTACATGGTAAACTCATAGTATTGTCTTAATTGTATTAAAATTGTATATAAAATTAATATACGGATTATTGGTGTCCGTGTAAACATACTCATTGACTAGTTTTATGAATGTTATATGTAGTATTTTGTCCTTTTTGAAGACTATAGATAAGTTCTTCAAAAAATATCTATAAATAAAAACTGCAGAGAAGTATCTAATTCCACAGAAAAAGAAATGTAGTTTGGAGTGAACTATGCTTTCAAGTAAAGTAATTAAATAGACTTTTTGCTTTCCATTTTGTCCATGTTTTGACGTTAGAAGAGCTGCAAGAGACCTGGGAAAATTAAGATGTTATGCAAGTATAGGGGAAAAAAGCAAAACAAACACAAACATTTCCCTCACAAAGACTAAATAGCTTTCTAATTTTCACTCGCAATCTGTTCATGGAATGTTTTTAAAGGATTCTTTCGTTTATTCCCATCCTTTCTTCCTCCAGGCCATCCGGAATTAGTCACTTGAATATTTAATTTAGCCACAAACACTTCTAATGTCTTTCATGATGTACACAGAAAGAGTTTATAGCTCCATATTCGTTCTCCAAAATTCAAGAAACAGCCGGTGTTGTTTTTCTACTTCTTTTTTTTTTTTCTAACAGGGCTCTCTAACCTCCAGCGTTATGCCTCCAAAAACCGAGAATAAACCTGTGTGGTCCATCAAACACACACAGATCTCCTCCGAAGTTTGAATGATGTAAATACGACTGTTTTAAAGGCATGTCCTTCATAACATTACCAGCCCAGCTCTCATTAACATGCTCATCCACCTACATCAGGCCACTGTTCACACCTGCTCAACAGTTCCTCATTATATCCGTCACTCAAGCAGCGACTGTACTGATCTCCTCTTGGCTTGCGGCTGTTTTCTCTGTTGGACCATGTGTGTGTGCGCATTTGTGAGTGTGCAAGAATTAGGCTGTACTTCAGAGAGCCCCATAGCTCACCTGCACAGCAAAGGTCATCCTTTATTCATCAAAAAAAGATGAATAGCAAAGGGAGATATGGGGAAAGACAGAGCCGGGTGGGGTGGTTTCGGCAGCTCTCGGCTGAGATTCACAGCTTTAAATGAAACCTCTGCGGAGTGTCTGCCGGGTGGGCCGTGCAGCGCTCATTTGGGTCAAGCTGAGCTGAAAGCGACTTACTTTCTCTTTGATGTTCGCTGCTCGGTCCAGTACAAAGTTTGGTAATGTCCGCTCTAAGCTTCCGGCACAATTGTTATTTATTGATTTTTTTTCCATCTTGTAATATTTGCATAAGTACTTTTAATGTATAATAGACGTTCAAGAGATGCAGTTGGTGTGAGCACATGTACTTTATGCTATGACCAATAGCATGAGCCCATCCAAATGTTACAGTTTATTAGAACACTGTTTGACTCACGAATACAAAATCATCTGACAGGATTTCTGTTAGCCCAAATGCAGTCCTGGAGGACTAGTGTCCTGGAGAGTTTAGTTCCAGCTTACCTCAATGCACCAACCTGGAAGCTTCTTGTATTTTCGTAAGAGTCTGATGGGGCTGATTTAGGTGTGCTTAATTGGGGTTGAGGTTAAAATCTGCAGGACGGTGGTCCTCCAGGACCGGCATTGGGCACCTCTAGACTAGACTTAAGGTTTGGCTGATCCTTAATTGGTATCTAAAAAATTATATTTCTATGGTCGATTTCTCTTCAGTAAATAATTACTTCAAATACATTTTGAAAAGTTATTGATATTAAATATTCTTTTTGCAAGCAGCACCCTGAGATAAAAATGTAAATTTATTCTGGCTATGCCAAAAAAACTATTCAATGTCAAAGTCTTATCCAAATTACGATTGAAATTCATTTAGTTTTGGAGTTTTGATATATTAGGCTGGTTGGCTCTCGACAAAACTTTAGTAATAACTTGGAACAAAGCTTTGACACTGTTTCCTAATTTAAAACAAAAATATTGTCATCCACAACTGGTCAGGAAAACAAATACTTTGTTTTTGTGTGTGTGTGTGTGTGTGATCATAACAGAATTTGCCTTTTTTCTATAGCTGTGTATTAATTTCCAATTATTAAACGTATTGACGTATTAAAAAACGTATTGTTTACAAATGGGTAAAATGTCATGGTTTAGCAAAGTATACGTATTTAAATGTATTACATATATAAAAAAGTATAGATATTAAGAGCAACAATAAGTAATTTGGGGCGTATAAAATAAACATACTGATATACACTCACTGGCCGCTTTATTCCAACTATATGTTAACGCAAATTTCTAATCAGCCAATCACATAGCAGCAACTCAATGCATTTAGGCAAAGTCAAGACGATCTGCTGCAGTTCAAATCAATGCATCAGAACAGGGAAGAAACGGTGATTTAAGTGACTTTGAACGTGGCATGGTTGTTGGTGAGTATTTTAGAAACTGCTGATCTACAGGTATTTTCACACACAACCATCTCTAGGGTTTACAGAGAATGGTCCGAAAAAGAGAAATCATCCAGTGAGTGGCAGTACTGTGAGTGCAAATGCCTTGCTGATGCCAGAGGTCAGAGAAGAATGGCCAGACTGGTTCCAGCTGATAGAAAGGCAACAGGAACTCAAATAACCACTCACTACAACTGAGGTATTCAGAAAAGCATCTCTGAACCCACAAACATATCGAACCTTGAGGCAGACGGGCTACAGCAGCAGAGCTGTTGAGCTGTTGTTGTAACACCACACCGGGTGCCACTCCTGTCAGCTAAGAACAGGAATCTGAGGCTACAATTCGCACAGGCTCACCAAAATTGGACAAAAGAAGATTGAAAAAACGTTGCCTGGTCTGATGAGTCTTGATTACTGCTGCGACATTCGGATGGTAGGGTCAGAATTTTGCATCAACAACATGAATGCATGGATCCATCCTGCCTTTTACCAACGGTTCAGGCAGATGGTGGTGGTTTAATGGTGTGGGGGATATGTTCATGGCACACTTTGACGCCCATTAGTACCAACTGAGCATTGTCAATGCCACAGCCTACCTGAGTTTTGTTGCTGACCATGTTCATCCCTTTATGAACACAGTGTACCTATCTTCTAATGGTTACTTCCAGCAGGATACCGTACCATGTCATTAAACGCAAATCATCTCAAACTGGTTTCTTGAACATGACAATGAGTTCACTGTATTCAAATGGCCCCACAGTCACCAGATCTCAATCCATAGAGCACCATTGGATGTGGTGGAACGAGAGATTTGCATCATGGATGTGCAAATCTGCAGAGGAATTTTCCAGGACCTTGTTGAATCTATGAAGGATTAAAGCAGTTCTAAAGGAAAAAGGGGTCCAACCCAGTACTAGTAAGGAGTACCTTATAAAGTATTGTGTATTGTGAGTGTAATATTCATAATATTTATGAATATTTTTTTAAATCACCTTAAAGTGCGCAAATGGCTTTCGATATGTTAGTATCAGATAAATAATGATTTAGTGACTGCTAGATGCAATGTTAAAACAAATCAATGGTTGACTGCTTTACATCTCATCTAGACATTCTGACAAGTGATTCTTTATTGACCAAAAAGCTGAAATTTTGTCCAAATCATATGCTGAAAAGTCAATCACCTGTCTTTTTGAGTCTAGCCAGCTGACTTATTGTTAGATTCACCATGTACACACTATTTGTGATCCCAGAGAGGATCTGTCTGAGCCGTAATGGCTGGAATCCTTCATCTCAGCTGTGTGGAAAATTTCATTACAATATATACATAATTAATACAGCAATAATAGTTATTCTTGCTTCTGTGTCTCACTGGATGCCTGTGCTCTCATCCACAGCCTGTCTGTGTGGAAATAAGAGTAAGAAAATATGACAGCTTTGTATCAATGTCAAATGCCCATTGAGGATTAATAAAGCTACATCACACTGTATGACAAACACCACCCGCTAATCTTGCTAATCTGCCCCAGAAGCCATCAAGGGACAAGATGTACTCGAAAGTAACTTCTACAACTGATTTGTAGCATTTTTCTTTCTGGCAACTGTTCTCTTTTGTTGTGCGAGTGAGTCTGAAAGCCTGCCAGCCTGAGACATACATCAAAACCCCTCAAGATCAACAGCGCTAGTGCTCGCACTGCTGTGCCTATAGAGTAATGAGCACATGACAAGTGTTAGCAAAGATGCTAAATTATTCTGTTTCTCATATTGAATTTTTAAAAAGTAATTAGCGTGCAGGCTAATGTAATGAATTGTTAATTAGTAGCGTTGTCAGACGCCGAGGCAGTGATGAATGTTTGGTTAGCCAAGGCTGCTAAGGTGATCAAACGAGCCTTCTTTCTTACAGTATGCTAATCCAGCGTCCTCCCAGATTTCCAGACATGAAGCAGGTATTGAAATGCTTGTGTGCTGAAGGTCTGGTAATGAGTAGCAGGCTGTCCTATCTGTTTAAATTAAAACTCAAAGATATCCTCAGCCACGCCCCCCTCTGCAGCACATCCATGCTTACCAACAAGGTTGCCTAGCACCAGTTGCTAAGTTACCGCCAAAGCCTGATGTTCCTCTACAGGCAGGCAGTGGTGCAAATGTTATGTTAGTTTCTAAATATAGAAAGCGTTCTGATTTACTAGTGTCATTGTAGAAGTGCCTTTTCTGCCTAGCTTAGAATAGAAAGCAGGGCTCCTTTTCTTTAAATAACACTCACTCCATTCATTTGAGACTCAAATGAACAAGATTATTTCTCAATTATCATGTAGACACTGTCTGGGTTTGTTGACGTGACTAATTGTTCAAGATGAAAATAAAGACTAGACAATCTGTTAGCGCTGTTCTTCAGGTCATTGGCTCGGTGTGGCTGGGAAATCAATTCATTTTGTGCACAACAGCGGAAACGTACATTTCTATGAGACTGTCACTGTTCTCTCATGCCTGTAAATGAGAATCTCTTCCAGATCATCACCTCGAAGAGCCGTTAAAATGCAGCCAGTGGTGACCACAACCCCCACCCCGGCCCACCAAGACACCAGGCAAAACCAGTATAAAAGGACAGGACTGTAGGCAATCATATGTGTTGCGAACCCTTGGCTTGAGCGTGTGGACATATGCTAACGGGACAATGGAGAAAGAAAAGGTGCTGCCAATCTGCTTCAGAAGCGGTTTCCTTCTCCATCAGCCATCCCCCTGGGGCCACCATTGTTGTGGTCCGGTTTTCTATCAACAAGACTAATTTAAAACCACCCTCAAGAGAGTGAAAGAGAAATATCGAGCTATGTTGCTTTGAAATGCGCAATCTCCCATCCTCCATCACTTTAACAAACGCACACACAAGTAATCTGCACAGTTGAACTGACGAGCAGTCGCATTGCTAAAAGCAAAAAAGCTATTAGTTTAGGTATTTGTCAGTTTATGAGTAACATTTATGTTACTTTAAAAGGAATGTAATAGTTTTTTTTTTCATTAAGTGAAATGAAAGCACCTTAAAATAAAATGTTTCTTGTTTTTGACAATATTTCATCAAAAAAAAAAACTAATTCTAGTAGTTTATGAAGAAGTTCTGAATGAATGGTTTTCCATTAATCAGTTGGATGGCTTGAATCACCTAATTGCATCACATATTTTAGATTGTTTTTAATGAATTGGTTAAAATGAATTGATTGCAGTTTGGAAATTGTTTATTTATTCATCTATTCATTTTAGCCGGCTCTTTTAAGTGAATTAGTTCAATCGTCTGAATCATTTCAGTTTGAGTCACAGCTGATCCAGCACAAACATTTCACTCAACTGAATCTATACAGAAGTTTTTCCAGATACACACTTTTTAAATATGCTTTAAGCTATTCTCTCTGTAGCTCCCACATATACAATAGCTGTTTTTAGATAATGGCAAACTAATAAATTGATACAAGGTTAGATTTTTCTTAATAAAATATGAGTAGAAAACTGTTAAGACAAAAAGAACAAGCCATGAACAACTCTGAATTGAATTCTTTTCAGTGGATCACAGACTATGGTTTAACAATAAATCACTGAAATGTTTGTATTATCACATTCAATTTGAAAATTAATAATTCTGATTAAGTTGTTATTTTATCAAAGACTATTGAATACACAAGACAGCTCACTCGAATGTAGCCCCGCCTACTAGTACACAGGGCTGGCGCATCCATAGAGGCGATTTCCATACACTTTCATCTGCAACGAAACCAACAAACCCCTCATCCCGCTTTTCACTTCGTGAACCGGTCACTTCCGTTTTCACTTTCGGGTTGATCGTCATTTGCCTAAAGCGCCAGTTCAGCTTGCTCCGGCCCTGCAAGTACAGGAGCCAATCAGCAATTGCTACAGACTGAGATTTCTCCGGAGAAAAGCTCGGACCAGACGTGTGCTTTTAACACAGTTTGATGATCAACAAACGGACTGGAATCTCAGTGAATATTTGCTTCACAGACATAAGAAATAATAAAATATTAACATAAAGCTTGAAATCTCATAAAGCTTGAAAGTGCACTTGAAAACAAAAGTTTTTTGGTTCTGCAATCTGTCTGAAACTAACACAAGGTACAGTCAGGGCCGGTGCGTCCACAGAGGCGACCTAGGTGGCCACCTAGGGTGGCATAATAGTGAACCAAACCCCGACATTTGCCATCAAGATCAAGTTGTAATTAACTACAGATAACCTGCACGATCTGATGAAGCATTATCCAGAGGATGATAATGTGTAACACGGTCATAAATAAGGTTGGTGTCGTGATCTCATTCATTTTAAGCTGAAAGAATGCAGATTTTGCTTGATTCGAACATTTAGAAACGAAACTTGTGAGACAGTTGTTTAATTTTATTGGTGATTCCACATATGAAATGTAATCTTAAGCTTGTCAAAGAGTTTTAGAGAATTTGATGTTTCTTTATTCAGACAGAATGCCCGAGCAAACTGCTTGAGAAGCGTTTCAAAGATGTTCGCCGAGTGAAATGACTTGCCTTAAAGGGCTTTGATTTACTCAACTGACAAAATGATCTAAGTCACAGAATTTTACAAGTTGTCAGTGAATATGATTTAATAACAATTAAAACCAATTACAGTCAATAAATCAGTTGAAGTGATTTGGATCATCTAGTTCGATTTAAGAATGAATTATTCTTTTTGAGTCAAGATGAGCAAGTCAAACTGTCCATTCAACAGTTCTTGCAAAAATTACTTAATCTCATTAACTAACATACATGGCAAAATGAATAAATAAATAAATACAAACGTTTTCTGTCTACTCATGTACTGTAACTTAGATTATTCCTGGCTAATTTATCCTAAGGGTCTAACTTTCTGCAGCCATATAAATTTAAGAATGCAGCTAGCAACATTAGCTTATCCAACACTGCAAAGATGTAAGCACTTTAACATACATGTTCTGTTCACCTGCCAGCCACTGAACACAACCTGCTATTTTGACATTTGAGTCATTTAAAGGCCCAAGGTGGGAGAGTAATTAAAGCATGAAGGGCAAACGGCGAGTGTTGGATTCATATCTAATATTATGTGAACAAAATCAGCATGCATTCATGAGAGGAACTAAAAAGCTCAAACGTATGACGTAGTGCAGAATTCAAACAACCCTCTCCGTCTTTCAAGAACAACCGGACTCTCAGCCCTACTGTAGGGCACTAGAAGTGTAGCTCTCTGCCTTCTTTGAGATAAATGATTCATCTGATCCCCTGTATTAGCAGTTATTGCTCCTGAAGGATAATCCTCCCTTAAAAGGGTGAAGGTTAACATCCGTGGACAGGTAAACACAAATGCCAATTCTCCATAAAGTGCACACCGCTATCAGATAGCACCCACTGCATCCATCCATTGCCGTCTGTATGATGTTCTGGTGCTTTATGGATCTGTATGCGTATGCTAAGAGCGGCTCGTCTCTGGGGTGCGTTGCAGGTAATTGTATGGATTGCGGTGCTCTTAAACTGTGCTTGTAGAAAATGCTTGGCAGGATAACAGACGGCAGTGATTATCCCGAATCTTATTGATTTCCCTTCACCGGCTCAGTGAGACCATGAGAGAAAGCCTTCTGCTTTTAGAAACAACAACAACAACAATAAAATCATACACACGTCTAAAAACACAGTGTGCCGCATGAGAGTTAGATGCATCAGAAAATGGTCAAGTTAATGTATGAAAAATAATGGCTGTTTTATAGCAGGCCAACAATCTCTCAGTCCCTGTTGAAGGAAAAACATTTTAAATCAGCCTAAACTGGTTTGCCAAACTTGGACAGGGGGTTCAGTTACTACTAAAACTACAACTGAAAACCGGACCAGTAAATTACTGGAGACTCTATTAATCAGTGCTGTATTATTCAGTTCAACCAAAATCTTTTGCATCATCCTTTTAATGAACTTATTTTTGTAATATTTTGAAACTAAATAAAATATTAGTAATATCATAAGCATTAGTCTGCTTTGTTTAGATTTTAGTAACTATAACTTTGACTTTTTATTCAATTCGTGGTCTCATTATATTTGTAACAATGTAAGCTATGACATCGACTTGCTTTTTACTACAAAGACACTGTTTTCGACAGTAAGTAACATAGTGAACAATGTAAACAACAGGTCTCCGGATGAAATGGTGACATAAACAATTGAATAACCATCCATAATTCAACACTATTGTGTCAGTGGACTAAATGTGCTTGATGGGATGTTGTTCTGAGGACTCCTACCTTTCAAAATAAACTGTGATGTACAGCAATGACTTCGTGTGTGTCTTGTTATTACAATGATATGTACTCCATATCTAATAAGAGTTTTCTGTACAACTGTACACAAATTTAGCAAATACATTCTTTACAAGCGTCCCATTGAAAAACAACTAGCTACAATGTTTCTCTCAAGGTTTTTTTCTTCACTTCCGCCATTAGTGAAGTTTTTTTCCCTCTCCGCTGTCGCCACTGGCTTGCATGGTTCGGGATCTATAGAGCTGCACATCGTTGGATTTGCTCTTCAATATTTGGACTCTCAGTAGTGATTATTAAACCACACTGAACTGAGCTAAACTGAACTGAACTTAAACACTACAAACTAAACTACACTGTTCCAATTTACTATGACCTTTTATGTGAAGCTGCTTTGACACAATCTACATTGTATAAGCGCTATACAAATAAAGGTGAATTGAATTGAATTGAATACAATGACTGCTTGAGGGTTGTAGCTTTTAGACTGATGTAAAGTTTGTCAGGATTACTTGTGTTCTTTTTGATATAATCTATTTGTAAACACTGAAATGTGCAAAAACAGAAATGTACACATATATATATATATAAAATAAACTGTGATGTACAGCAATGACTTCGTGTGTGTCTTGTTATTACAATGATATGTACTCCATATCTAATAAGAGTTTTCTGTACAACTGTACACAAATTTAGCAATACATTCTTTACAAGCGTCCCATTGAAAAACAACTAGCTACAATGTTTCTCTCAAGGTTTTTTTTCTTCACTTCCGCCATTAGTGAAGTTGTTTTTTCCCTCTCCGCTGTCGCCACTGGCTTGCATGGTTCGGGATCTATAGAGCTGCACATCGTTGAGTTGCTCTTCAATATTTGGACTCTCAGTAGGTGATTATTAAACCACACTGAACTGAGCTAAAACTGACTGAACTTAAACACTACAAAACTAAACTACACTGTTCCAATTTACTATGACCTTTTATGTGAAGCTGCTTTGACACAATCTACATTGTATAAGCGCTATACAAATAAGGTGAATTGAATTGAATTGAATACAATGACTGCTTGAGGGTTGTAGCTTTAGACTGATGTAAAGTTTGTCAGGATTACTTGTGTTCTTTTGATATAATCTATTTGTAACACTGAAATGTGCAAAAACAGAAATGTACACTATATATATATATAAAATAAAACTGTGATTGTACAGCAATGACTTCGTGTGTGTCTTGTTATTACAATGATATGTACTCCATATCTAATAAGAGTTTTCTGTACAACTGTACACAAATTTAGCAAATACATTCTTTACAAGCGTCCCATTGAAAAACAACTAGCTACAATGTTTCTCTCAAGGTTTTTTTCTTCACTTCCGCCATTAGTGAAGTTTTTTTTTCCCTCTCCGCTGTCGCCACTGGCTTGCATGGTTCGGGATCTATAGAGCTGCACATCGTTGGATTTGCTCTTCAATATTTGGACTCTCAGTAGTGATTATTAAACCACACTGAACTGAGCTAAACTGAACTGAACTTAAACACTACAAACTAAACTACACTGTTCCAATTTACTATGACCTTTTATGTGAAGCTGCTTTGACACAATCTACATTGTATAAGCGCTATACAAATAAAGGTGAATTGAATTGAATTGAATACAATGACTGCTTGAGGGTTGTAGCTTTAGACTGATGTAAAGTTTGTCAGGATTACTTGTGTTCTTTTTGATATAATCTATTTGTAAACACTGAAATGTGCAAAAACAGAAATGTACACATATATATATATATAAAATAAACTGTGATGTACAGCAATGACTTCGTGTGTGTCTTGTTATTACAATGATATGTACTCCATATCTAATAAGAGTTTTCTGTACAACTGTACACAAATTTAGCAAATACATTCTTTACAAGCGTCCCATTGAAAAACAACTAGCTACAATGTTTCTCTCAAGGTTTTTTCTTCACTTCCGCCATTAGTGAAGTTTTTTTTCCCTCTCCGCTGTCGCCACTGGCTTGCATGGTTCGGGATCTATAGAGCTGCACATCGTTGGATTTGCTCTTCAATATTTGGACTCTCAGTAGTGATTATTAAACCACACTGAACTGAGCTAAACTGAACTGAACTTAAACACTACAAACTAAACTACACTGTTCCAATTTACTATGACCTTTATGTGAAGCTGCTTTGACACAATCTACATTGTATAAGCGCTATACAAATAAAGGTGAATTGAATTGAATTGAATACAATGACTGCTTGAGGGTTGTAGCTTTAGACTGATGTAAAGTTTGTCAGGATTACTTGTGTTCTTTTTGATATAATCTATTTGTAAACACTGAAATGTGCAAAAACAGAAATGTACACATATATATATATATATATATATATATATATATATATATATATATATATATATATATATATATATATATATATATATATATATATATATATTTTTTTTTTTTTTTATTTTTTTTTATTTTTTTTTTTTTTAATATTTTTAAAGCAATGTCATCAGTAGTTAACAAAATAAAACCTGTACCAGTACCAGCTCCCCATAAACATGCATTAAAGGGCACCTTTTTTACCACTTTTTTAAGATTTAAGATAACTCTTTTGTGTCTCCAGAATGTGTCTGTAAAGTTTCAGCTCTCTAAACACCCATCAGATTATTTATTATACCTTTCAGAATATTACAATTTTCTGATCTAAACTGTTTTTGTTGGCTGTGATTTTAAAGCTAGTTCTCCCCGCCCACCGTTCCCACGTGCCTGTCAGTGTGTCTCCGTCTCCAGCTGCATCTGATAAACAGCACAGTGACAGACATGAAGAAAGCAGATCCCTCGTAACGTTTGTGAAAAATTCTACAGAAGGACTTTCCCAATTATGCATTTGTTTTGCAGTTGTTTATTTTTTGGTATAACCCACAGATGGCTTGGCTGAGAATTGCTCCTTAAAGCTCATAGCACACTGGATGCGAATCACTGTGCTGTGCTGCACCGTACCATGTATTTTTTATTTCTAATTGTTTTAGTTTATTCGCCATACAGCGTCTCTATGAGTTTCTAAAGAATAAATAGAAAGTAATGTAAAGACATAGCATGGCAAGCTTTACATTTCCCTGTCTCTTTTCAAAATAAAGAATTACACATACACTGAAAAAAATTATTCAAAGATGATTCCTTGGATTTACTAAATTTTTTTACGTTAAGTGGTTGTAAACAATTTATTTGTGTTGAATTTAAACAAACAAATTAAGTTGAATATTGCTCAATTTAATTTGTTTGTTTAAATTCAACACAAATAAATTGTTTGCAACAGTTTTGCATGCAACACTTTTTTCAGTGTACATACTGTAGTAAGTATATACAGTACGCTTGTATATATAAAAAAAAAAAAAAAAAAAAGGGAAACTGATAACTGCTTAAATCTCACTAGGAAACGTTGTGACCAATCAAACAAGAGCTGGGACATTTATATATAAGATCCCATGCGCAGTGTAACCAATTGTTCCAATTGGCCTGATGTTTACCAGGATTTACACTTACAGGATGCAAGGAAACAAGGTTGTTTGAAGCTCACATGGCCATTTCCATGTACTGATCCCGTATTCTTCAGCTACACCAGGTATACCTAGATTTTCATTATTTGGTAATGGTTACATACAGGTTATCTTTTCATTGTGGTTAAATTAAGAAGCCTATACTATAAACTATATGCAGTGACCAGCTACTGTATATACAGGAAATCTACCATAAACATTTATTGTAAACTGCAGAGGCATGCTTAATAACAGGTTCAGTTAAGAAATGTCATAAATTTCATCTGAAAAATTACAAGAAAATCTGAAATTAATTGAGGCAGACGCAACCTTCAAGTTAACGAGAATTGTATTAGCTCTCCAATCTGTGCAAAGCCCTCAATAACGAGACAACAGCAATTAAAATTCTTAATTGTAAATGTCAGCTTGTTGAAGCAGTGAGTGTTTGTGGGAGGAGACAGATTGCTGGCTGCCAGGGTTTCAGGAATTTTTATTTATTTCTTTTTTTTTTGGAGAGCATTGACAGCTGAGAGCGTGAGTCAGGGTGTTTTTGTCTCTGATTTAAAGGCCTGCTGTGTAGACAAAGTGAGAGATTGAAACCTTCATCACCTCTGTCTGTAAGAAACAAAACACTGTGTACTGCGACAATGTGTGTGCGTGCACATTTTTTTTTTAAAGCTTTCAGTTTTTCGGATTCTGTATCAATCAAGATGTGTGTTAAAATAAAAACATCTCAGAGACTTTATGAAAAAAACAAGAGCAAATACGTTGTACATGACTGAAAGAGAAAGTATTTATTTTCCTTAATTTACAAAAGGGTTCAAACGTGACAGATAACAGAAAGCTTGTCGTTGTGTTTCTGTTGAGCTCTGACATTTTGAAAACGCAATTATCCTGTTTAAACAGTGTATATTAGTTTGGCTAATATGCTATTTGTGAAGCTTGTTTTTCATCGCTGGGCAGGTTTGTAAGCCCATTGATTTCTCCTGACAGACATATTCAGAGCTCTCGGCTCAACTGATTCCCTTTGGGGAAATGATCTGCTAGAAGACACACTTAGGTGGTTTTCATCCATCAGCTTCATTCTGGGCAAGAATATGTGATGGTTAAATTTAGAAAAATTGATGAACGTTTCCCTGAGCAGAACCTTCTGATGTTTCCATAAATTGAATTTGTTTTTTAAAGTCTTCACTGAATCATCTGTGGCCAAAGATGATGACATCAGCAGTCGTTTCATGGCGTTCTGGATATATTTAGCGCTCCAGAGACCCGGTTAGACTAGAGAGAGAAACTGGATTTCTTTTCTCTCTCTCTCTTTAATGCGCATTTTTGTTTTGCAAAGCTCACGGCCATTTTAATAACTTCAGAACTGCATTTAATATTGAATGAATCATGTTATTATTTATTTCTGGACTTTTTCTAATCTTTGGAGATCTGATTTTTTTTTTATCAAAATAATAACATTTCTTCATTTAGAATTATAAAATGCCACTGACAATACTCATACTGGGTGGCATGGTGGCTCAGGGGTAAGCACTGGTTCGAGTCCCAGCTGGGCCGTTTGGCATTTCTGCAACCCAGGCTCATTCTGAAAATGTACCTCTATATACATTTCTGGAGAGCATAAAATATGTCCCAGGAGCTACATTTTTTTGCAGTTTATGTTGTGTACGCTATTTGAGATCTCAAATTTCTCTCTCGAGTGCCATTCTCACCTGCTCTTCTCTCGTTAATCCACCAGAGGCTACTGTCGACTGACTGACTGACTGTTTGACTGACTGACTGATCGACTGACCCACCCCTCCTTCCTTAAACCCAACCAATAGTATTTTAAAAAGCACAGATTGACTGGCCCACCCACTTACATAAACCCAAATGACAATTTTTAAAAGCAATTCAGAAAAAGAAAAGCCTTTGTCTATTTTTTACCACGTTTTACCACATTCTCACCCTGTAAATTAATTGTTTATTTTATATTTTGGCTTCGGTTTTCCAGTAACAGCCGGGAAGCCATCCACACGGAGGTAAGCGGCCAGAAGTTAAGCGCGAAAATAAACGGAGCCATACCGCCACGTAGCATTCATTTTTAAAGTAAAATGCAGCCATACGTACTTCTACTAGCTACATTATTCTACAGAAATGTTTATAGGGCTACGTTTTCGGAATAAGCCTATGCAACTTGAAATGTTTTGACTGTTGTGTTACACAACAACTGCATTTTGCTTTTTGAAAAATTTACTGTTTTTGTCTCTGTGTAAACTCCAAAAACACAATTTTGTAAAATATGTGTTGTCATGCACACAACATTCAGTACATTCATAAATTTAGCAGTCAAAACAATAAAACTGGACTACAGGATACATGTGTCAACCTCATTAACATCACCAACCACTGGCCTGGCATACAGAATACAGCATTTGTAGTTGTTTTTGAGGATCCGTATGAACAGATATTTTGGCAACATTCTTGAATATAAACAATAATAATAATAAACTTATAGCACCTTCAAAAGTAGCATCTTAAGACACTTTACAGACATATAAAATCTGCAGCAGTAAAAGATACATACAAGGATATACAAGACTTTTAAAGTTTTTATTTCAGTTTATCATTTTCACTTCATTTCATTTTATTTACTGTGAAACAGAGTAATGCTGAGATCTCTCACAGTGTTTAGACTATTGATAGAAGTCCTTCTGTGTATTCCAAGATGTATGGTTTGTTCTTTTGTTAAAGTCATTACCCAGCTTTATTTTTAAATTTCTATCCTGTACAGAGTCTCCACTATTCAGTAAACAAAACAAGAAAATCCCACAGAAAAATTGTCTGATTTCATGAAGCAGTGCAAATGCAATAACAGTCTCCTTACACCGTCAACTATCTAAACTGTTATTTTTTATAATGCAATGCTTCACATGTCTGTAGTCAAGCTGAGAAGTACACTGTCTTTCTCAGATTTGCGTCGTCTCTGCAGCTGGTTGGTTTGGTTCATGGCTTTTATTATCACCTGAAAAGTTGCTGTTAATTCACTCACCCTCAGCCCATACGAGACATAATAGTACATTGTATTACAATAGTTTTGTAAATAATATACCTCAATGATACCTATATGTATCATCAGGAAACACGAGTATTAGTTTTATTAGGTTTTTATGTTAATGTTATTTATTTATTTATTTGTTTGTTTGTTTGTTTGTTTGTTTGTTTGTTTGTTTGTGTATTTGTTTAGACTCTCAGAATTTCAATAGCCATTGCAGTTTATGAATCACAAACTCTGGTAGTTTCAGCTAAAAAAAAATCATATTTTTTTCGCCTGAGGTGAGGTAACAGCAAATGTAATTTTTTTGGGCAAACTATTTAATCCCTATGGGAAAAAAATAAACAAAAAAAGGAGAAATACTTCAGAAAGCACGACCTTTAAAAATGTGGACTGAGGAACGCAAAATTTACAGTGGTTGAAATCTCATCTACCTGCCTCTATATCCCGAAATTCTCTCACAGTTAACGAGACAGTCAGGACACAGAGGGGAAAAAACAGCAGCAGGCAGCCTTGAGAGAGTGTAAACAACATTCACAAACAAACCTGAACTCTGGGCTACGTTGAGTTCTCTCATTCTCACTTTACCTCTCTCAGGTCACCATTCGCAAGCCTGTGACATCTACTGCTAACCAACAATTGAGAAGCAATCTAGCTTTAAAAGATTTAAATGCTCATTTCTGCAGCACGGACCTCTAAACACGTCTGGGTCATGCCTCACATTACAAGTAAAGATCATTCTAATTATTTTTGCCCAGTGATTTCTATCACATTCCCTCCAGTCAGCCGTGTTAGCGAACAGCACAGAGCCGATGGAGCAAACACATTAACAGTTATGAAAATCAGCAGCAGCCTTTGATCTTTTGATTGGCATCCAAACAAAAACTAAAGCTTCAACTACAGCCTCGGGATGTGAATCTTGAGAGAGAGAGGAAGAGAAGGAGGATAGATTTCCACTCTGACAAGTGGTCAAGAATGAAAGGTCCTGCCTGGAGGATGATAGTCGAACAGCAGAGTAATTAACGCTACAGAATTATCTACCCGCAACAGAGAGATGATGCAACCGCGAGCTACGATTTGAAACCTAATCTTGACTAATAGCTATGAGGGCATATTTGGGAAATAAAAAACTGAAGCATGAGGTTCTTGTATCAGCGGTTTATTTTGCGATGTTTGGACAGCTGCCTGTGCATCATCAATGTTATATTGATGTTGTTATATTTACCATATTAAAACTAAATAGAAAAGTTTGGTTGGGACAAACTTTTTCAAAAATGCTGGCTTGAGAAAGTCTTGCCTAAAACTTTGCAAGTTGTTTTTTTAAACGCATGAATTAGAATGAAATAAAGATTTAAGATATTGCTAACATGTGCTACCCTGTTTAAAATGCTGCTAGAATTAATTAGCACGTTGCTAGCATGTTTTTCTAACATGGTTAGCAATATGCTACCATGAATGAGTGTGTTAGAGTTGGTACACCTTATATGAAGTTCATGCTCAGAATGAATTATAACTCTGTTTGTAATTGTTTATAATAAAGCATAACAATTCTATAAATGTATCTATAAAAGAACTAAAACTATACTGTATTGTACACTCTCAAAAATAAAGGTAACGAATCTGTCACTGGGGTGGTACCTTTTCAAAAGGTACATTTTTGTTCCTAACAGGTCCTTAAAAGGTCTAAAAAGTACAAATGTGGACCTCAGATCAACTTGAAGGTGCAAAAGTGTGCCCTTAATGTACTAATGTCCACCAGTATGGATCAGTGGATCTTCAAATGTGGACTACTCTTTTTATAGATTTACAGTTGAAGTCAGAATTATTAGCCCCCTTTTGATTTTTCTTCTTTTTTGAATATTTCCAAAATGTTGTTAACAGAGCAAGAAAATTTTCACAGTATGTCTGATAATATTTTTTCTTCTGGAGAAAGTCTTATTTGTTTTATTTCAGCTAGAATAAAAGCAGTTTTTAATTTTTTTAAATCAATTTTAAGGTCAAAATTATTAGCCCCTTTAAGCTATATATTTTTTTCGATAGTCTACAGAACAAACCATCATTATACAATAACTCGCCCAATTACCCTAACCTTCCTAGTTAACCTAATTAACCTAGTTAAGCCTTTAAATGTCATTTTAAGCTGTATAGAAGTGTCTTGAAAAATATCTAGTCAAATATTATTTACTGTCATCATGGCAAAGATAAAATAAATCAGTTATTAGAAATGAGTTTTTAAAATTATAATGTTTAGAAATGTGTTGAAAAAATCTATATATCATGAGTAGTAGTGTGATATGGCTGTATATCGGCAATGGTGAGTGGCGTGCATTAGCTTAAGGCTGCAGGCCAAGTGCCTTAGTGGCCCCCACCAGTGCCAATATACAGCCATATCACACTGCTACTTGTGTGATATTGCTTTTATACAACAGTTCAACAGCATAAATGTGTGTATAAAAAATAAAATCAAACTCTCAAAAATCTTTTTGTGCAGGGAACTACTTTCTTCAGACATTATTTCACATCTGCAGCTGACGTCAGAACAGCAGAAACCGTTACTAGTTCACAAACTGCACTGAAGAGCTAGAATTTGAATGATTCTCTAGCGTAATGTCTAAATTAATCACAAAACAGGTGATATTTGCTCACATTTTAAGATTATAAGGCTGAACGGCATAAAGTACCAGATATCCCTGTATTTCTTTGTTGCAATTAGGATTTCACAACAATTAACCCTGAAAAAGCCAGAGCAAAGCAAACACTACCAGTTTCTGTGGTATAGATACAGCACTACAAAACACAAAAGAGAGAGATTGACTCAGAATGTCACTTACCTGATTTATAATGATTTGTTCAGCTATAGTTTGAAATTTAAGCTGAGAAAATGCCTTTTTTTACCCTAGGACATAGCAGTCTCTGTCGCCATCTTGTGGTAAAACATCAACCGACACTTTCCTTGGTCTGCTTATGCCCCATTCACACTGGGCTTCAGCGTCAATGCTTGACAGAGCGCAGATCAAATCAAATCACTTTTATTGTCACATCATCAGCAGCATGTGTGCTATGATGAGTGAAAAGCTTAGGTGCTGTCTCCAGACAGTGCAAAATACAGGCAGTGCAAAATACTACAACATACAACAACACACTCAAAACAGGACAATATAAATTGTCCGTGTTGACAGCGATATGTACAATGAATAGGTGGACACATAGTTGTAGGCAGTATTATTTTAAGTATGAGTTGGTTAAAGTGCAGTGCATGCTACACTTGTGTCACGCGATCGTCATAGCAGCGTCAGCCAATGAAATTAGTCAGCAATAATGTCTGAGTTGGTGTATTTGCATATAGCAATCTGATTGGCTGACGCTTCCATCGGTGCTTGAAAAGTTGAGCAAGTCCCAACTTTTGCAGCGAGCAACACCTCTGAAGCAGCGCTGACGGATCCACAATGCAGTTCGGCAACGCCTGACGTCACCCATTCAAAAAGAATGTCATTTAGGCTAATGGTGGCCAATGCACTGAATACGATGCTCAGAAATTATAAATATTTTAAAATAGGCACTATTCTTATAAATAAACTACATAGAAGCAATCTAAATAACTACATTCTCGACTAAAACAGCCTCAAAAGTACATTATGTTGTCCAACAGCAGCAATATTTGTCAAACTGTTGAGTGTCCTCTGCTTGTCGCTGTGTGTGGGCGGAGTAATACACAAGGGTAAAGGGTAGTGTTGCCAGATATAGCGGACTTTTTCCAACCCATTTCATTTTAATTGATTTAAATCAAAATTATTCTAGTTACTTCAACTGTCATATTTTTTAACCATACAGCAAGGAACATCAGCAGTCACAGAACCACAACATAGCCAGATCACATTGAAACACTGCCCCCTGCCTCTCACCCACACATTGCACTTAATGTTGTGTAGATTACACTACCTATAAGTATGTTTTACTTTCGAAATGAGGTGTAAATTCATCCTATTTGGTGTTTTAAATTCTTTTGAACATAATTAGATGCAGTGGCGCAGTGGGTAGCACGATCGCCTCACAGCAAGAAGGTCACTGGTTTGAGCCTCGGCTGGGTCAGTTGGTGTTTCTGTGTGGAGTTTGCATGTTCTGCCTGCGTTCGAGTGGGTTTCCTCCGGGTGCTCTGGTTTCCCCCACAGTCCAAAGACATGAGGTACAGGTGAAGTGGGTTAGCTAAATTGTCTGTAGTTTATGAGTGTGAATGAGTGTGTATGGATGTTTCCCAGAAATGGGTTGCAGCTGGAAGGGCATCCGCTGCGTAAAACATATACTGGATAAGTTGGCGGTTCATTCCGCTGTGGCGACCCCAGATTAATAAAGGGACTAAGCCGAAAAAGAAAATGAATGAATGAATAATTAGATGCTGCTTGTCAAGCCGACAATGCTTCTATGTTCGCCCTCGTTGTCAAGTGTTGAAAAAACGATCACTAAGTTTTATGATAAACCACGTGAGTTTAACTGCAGGCGATGTGTGATGCTCGCTAAAGGGAGTCAGCTTTGTCCGGGGAGTCAGATTTTGATACAACTTTCCTTTACCTCCTCTTGCGGTGGGCCCACGTGGTTTGTGCTATGCCCTGGTCACTACTAACTGAGTGGAGTAGGAGCACACAGTTTTGTTTTGTTAAATAAATTGCATAAAGTTTTGCATAGTTTGTGATTAATGTTTTTTATTAAACATTTCCCCGCATTCATGTTCATTTATGATTTTAAATTAGATTATGAGACCTTGAAAGGTTTGAAAAAGTGACTTTTCTGAACATTTTTTCATAGTTTAAAGTTATATATTGTCTGGGTAAGTATCGTATATATTACATTACAAAAACATTCTGCCAGTAAATTTTCTGTTATTTTACAGGCTGTATTTTTTTACATTTACTGTTTTTTTACATTTATTTCATGCAAAAAATTATTTATAATTGGGAAATCCATAGAACTGCTAATAGTTTTGATGTGGTCTCCTAATTTTTCCCAGAGCTGTATAGCTAAACAGTCTACAAATCGCTTACTTATAGTTGTCTCTGTATATTAGCTTGTGATTGGGTTAAGGCATTTTACAGTAACACTGAAAAAATTGCACACAGCAACCTTAATCTCCCGCATCCCTTCTCTGATGAAAAGCAGAAATGAGCCTTAGAAAGCTATTTCCACAATAAACAGCTGTCGAAGTCACAAACGCACCTCATTCCCTGTAAACTAGCTCACCTGCGCCTGGCTGACACTTCAGAAGATGCGTTTCGACAGCAAGGACAAGACTCGCCTTCCTGCTCCACATTCTCCTGTCAATGTAGGCGCTAAACTCTGCGCATGAGCGCCACTGCCTCAGTTTGAAAGCTAAGGTTATCATTTCTGCAGAATGCTGGATGTGGAGTTAGTCAAAACCTTAAACATCCAGTTCTCCCACAAATCATCTGGGCAACTGTCGCTCACAGCTACTGCCACGTTAATATGAAATACAGCTGAGAGAACATGAAAGTACAACATCTAGACTGGAGCGAGTAGTCGCACTGGCCGTCTCCCCGGACACTAAGTATAGTTGAATGTAATGACCCCGTCACTGTACTACACAATTAGCTGTGATTTAAAGGTCATTTAGGACACAGAAACACTCTCAACTTTATGGTCTCAAACTCTTCATGGCAGAAGTAAATCAAAATGTAATTTGGTAACTGTGTTCCAGGCAGAAAGTTCAGGGTTGTTCATGGATCATCAGAGGAAAGCTGAACAAATGTTGTGATGGGCTTGGTAAAAAAGACTTTTAGAATATATTGACATACTGACTTTTTCTTAATGTTAATCAATGTTATTGACCACTTTTTATGTCAGTCTGTAAGCTTTATAAATATTTACTGTATACAATGAAAGATGTTACGAATTAGCTTGGGTTCTCAAACTGTTAAATCCAATGAAGGACGCAATGAAGTGTATTGAACTGTTGCTGTTTGATTGCAATGGAAGGGTAATATAAAGAAGTGGTTGTTTAAATAAGTAAAGTGTTTTCTTTACTCAAGTGAAGAGCATCTTAGATTGTTTTCACACTTCAAAAATCTCTTGTCGCGATTGCTCTGTTAAACCCAGAGTATACTTTATTTGACTTGTAAGCATACACAAGGGTTTAACACATTTGCACTGGGACAACGTCTAATATTTGTCCTGGTCTCCGTGATTCAGTACAGAGCAGTTAATGTATATTAACCCATGTAAATGCTTTGAGTTGTACATTAGTCTTCGTTCATTCATTCATTCATTTTCCTTTGGCTTAGTCCCTTTTATCAAGGGTTGCCTACAGCGGAATGAACCTCCAACTATTTCGGCATATGTTTTACATAGTGGATACCCTTCCAGCCACAACCCAGCACTGGGAAACACCCACACACCCTCACATTCACACTCATACACTACAGACAATTTTGTTTACCGCATGTCTTTGAACTGTGGAGGAAAACACAGGGAGAGCATGCACCAGCAACGCTTGAACCAGCGATTTTCTTGCTGTGAGGTGACAAAAACGTAACTGTACATTACTTAATAATAACTTAAATGAGTAGTTTATTATTTATAAGCTTTTTCCAGATGTAATTGGAGCATTTAGGCCCCCATTTTAAATCGAGCATGAGCGTAAGGCTGGGCAATTTACTGAATTGAAATTGTAAATGTAATTGAACAAAGCTCCGAATGTCATACACATCTTGTCAGTGAAACACAGTGTGGTCATTAGTAAATGTCCTCCAAAGGCCAGTGCATGGGTGCTCTCATGGAAAGCCAAGAACTCCTCCAAATACCCATGATGAAAACTAGGAAATCCCCTGAATAAACAAAAGATACCTCCAATATTTTCATTGATCCGTGACTAATAAACATGACCATGGAATCATCTCACAGAAGAATATATTTCAAATACTTGAGTTTTACTATTAACTTGAGTTAATAGTAAAAATGTCATTATACAGTATGTGATAATTTCATGCATAATTTTCTGTTTAAACACATGCTGGAGGTTTACTATAACTGGTTTCACTGACAAAATGCACATGAACTTCATCTTTACCTAATTTCTCGTCCCTTAATGAATGTTTAACATACAGAAATGAACAGTGTTGGGGGTAACGCGTTATAATTAACGCATATACTAATATTTAACGCATTACTTTTAAAAATAAACAATATTATTTGAGGTACTTTTAAAAAATATTTAACGCGAGTTAATTAGCTTTTGCAAAATATATTGCGGGATAAAAATGACCATAGTTAGATTGACAACACTCAATGAGAGAGCATTCTGCGAGGGAACAAACAGTCGGCTCGCACTCATCATCATCATCATGTCTCCTTTTTCACAGCAGATAAATAAGTGTATTTATTTACTAACTAAATCTACTAACTGACTAACTGTTCTACTAACTGATATGGGTTTATTTCAAGTCAGAGGGGGTATCCGGTATGTTAGTACTTACTGAAGACGCAAACCGTTTCAATTTAATGAACTGGTTCGACCGGTTCACTTAGAAGATCCGGTTAAAACAAACGATTCATTCACGTATCACCCGTCATCACTACAGCAAAGAGCTTCGAATGACCAAGAGGCGACACTTAATAGAACGTTCCATTTTAACAGCCGTGCCCAGCAACAGCCCCGTGATTGTGCCATTCTGGAGTTAAAGCGATCGGCCATCCATTGGAACTTATTGCTGTCGCAATGGCATTCAGCTGCTTTGTTTTTTATTTATTTATTTTAAAAGCGCATTACAGCTGAGATACAACCTAAAAGACGACAATACAGCACTTACTATCACATTCATCAGCACTTTTAAGTTTATTTTACAGACTTATAATATGCTGTTGTTCTATTGGAATTTTCATTCCAAAATGGCGACCGCGTGACATTAGCGGCATCTAGTGTCTGTTTCCCAAATCGCACTAGAGTGTCGCCTCTTGGTGATTCTATGCTCTTTGACTACATTCAGAAACAGAAACAATGGCAGGTCAGAGACTTACATTTTTGCAATGGATTCTTCTTATTTTTAACCTATTGAAGAAGAGTAGGGGATTGTTGATAAGTGTAGATTATGTGTAAGTAAAACTCTTGACAACTGCAAGAAACACGACATTGAAAAAAAAATAAATAAATAACTAGATGACCCGCACCCCACCTCCAGCTAAACAAAAAATGATTGATATCAGTTCACAATCTCCAGGTCAAACCATTAATTCGACTAAACAAAAAAAATGGTTACTGCTTTTATTGTTGAGGAGATGCAGCCACTGTCTAATGTTACTGTAGAAGCAACTACATTTTGTAATATAGTACGATTTATTTCTCTTATGGGAAGCGATTTACACATTTGTTAAGGCCACGTGAAGCAATTTATTCAATGTATAAAGCTCAAAGATTTATTTTGATTTGGGGATGTTTTTATCATCTTACTGTTCATTGTGTTACTAAACATTTTAAAGGTTTAAAATCTGTTTTTGCCCTAATATAAATGATTTCATGGTAGTACTCTTTAGCCTTATTGAAGTCTTACCACAAAAGTACCTCTCTTTTTGGGGGAGTAACTCAATATTGTAATGCACTACTTTCTAAAGTAACTTTCCCCGACACTGGAAATGAATGTATAATTTTCTTTCTTTGTCTGAAGTAAAAGGACCAAGAAATCTGAACAAGTGTAAACACATGCGTAATCTAACATTTGCCACCTGTCTTAAATAAAAAAATAAAAAAATTAAAAAATTATAAAATAATAAATAAATAAATAAATAAATAAATAAATAAATAAATAAATAAATAAATAAATAAATAAATAAATAAATGACATTCTTGTACATTTAGCACTCGGTGTAAACAACATGAGGGAAAAAAAACATTTAAACAGCTAAAGAGCTAAAATGACAAACCGTTTTTTAAGTGGCCAGTTTACTGCGAAGAGTTGTGATGTTGCAGCAAATTTGTGAACATATAGTTCAGGGAATGTTCAAAAAAATCTGCCAAAGCAATTGAAGAAAACAGTCTTGCCTATTTAAGTGTAAAAAACATAATCAAATGCCCTTATGGCCTTTTTAATGACAGACAAAACACATTTCTCTGACAATCACAGTCCATTTAAGCTTATTTTGATAAAACAATCATATATTAGGACATGCAAGTGCTAATCCACATTGCTCACTTTACTGTCATTGTGTTTAATTATTTACAAAACGCAGGGTTTTCTCATTTCCTGCAGCTTTAGACACATGAGGTTTCCATCTGACAGCGACAATATTTAAAAAGATGAAGCACACACACGTGATCTTTTTTCCACCCAATTTCTGTGTAAATGGCAACTGAGGTACAGTACATGCTGTCAGGGTACTGAAAACTCGACCGGCTCCTGTGAATTTATATGAGATCTGTGACCTGAGTTTGGATGGGTTTTGAGGAGGTGTAACAAAACAACAACCTCTCCATTATTCATACCTCTCTTATTCCTCTCTTTCTCTCTCTGTCATTCCCTTCGTCCTTCTCCCTCTATCTCTCCATATCTCCCTCTCTCGCGCTAAGGCTCTTCGCTTGTATTAATAAATGGTCCGACACTCCTGCGCTGGCTGTCAACATGGCCGTGTTGTGGAGAGAGCGAGAGGAGAGAAGGAGGTGTCAGAGCACCATGAATAATGGAGAGGGTGTAGACTGTGATCTGTCTCTGTATGTCCTGCACGCTGCCACTGCCATGTTTTACTGCTGAACTCGCCATCGGCCAATCAGCATCAGTTTAATTCACACATACACTTACTGAGAAACCCACACTTACCTGGACATACAGGCAAATTGGTGATAACCAAACGTCACTCACATGTACAGTGTGGCTTACAGACATCTGGAAACATTTCATTATTTGGAAAACAAAAACAAATTAATTAATTCAATTTTGTGAGTGTGTGTGTGTGTGTTTCTACCTCAGTTATTTCTTTTAACTGTGATTTCTGTGTACTTGTTTGTCAAATTTAATTGCAATTTCTGAGTGAAAATTGTGTTAACGCTATTGTTGTATGTTTAGTTTCACAGATAGACACACTACTATTGTTGGGCAGTAGCGTCGCTACAAGTAGTGATGCTACTAGCTTAACTACATTTCTCAGTAGCGTGGCGGTAACGTCGCTACTTTCTAAATCAAATAGCTTTTCAGTAGCAAAGCTATTTTATTAGTCAAGTAGCACAGTAGCGTCCACAAAGCTACATTTACCAATCGTGGATCAATAAATGGCGGCACCGACATTCACAGGGCTGTGAGGCCGGTGTCTAGCCGATGAAAGTAAATCCATATGATGACGAGAATGATGATTTCTTTTTGTTCCTGTTTTACGGTGGTTGACAACAAAATTTTTGGTGCGTTACTGCCACCTTTGGTCAGTGACGTCCCCAACCAAATTAGGCTAACAAAAGAAACTTGCTTGATGGAAAGATGGCTGAGGGAGGGGAGCTATTTCTGAAGCAGGATTTTTCGTGACCATACCTCGAGAAGTACATGTTAAGATAACCTAATTTCTGATGCTGTGCTCTAAAAATACTTTAGTAATTTATAGTAAGTGCCACTATAAATTACTGCATTATGAAGTGTAATTTATTAATGAAGAGTTATAAATATATATACAATATGCATAATGCTTATGTCAAAAATTTTCTCTTTACTATAAAATACTATAGTATTTTAATTGTGTAACACCTGCGTTTATTGGATTTTTTGTTTTAGCTGTTATTTACTATAATTTGTTTCTGTTTAGTACAGCATATTATTTACAGTAAATAATTGAACTGAATTATGCCTCATATGTTTCATTGACAGTTTTATTGACCTCTAAGATATGATTGATTTGGATTTAAGTTGCTTTAATTTAAAAATTAAAATTGCAAAAATAGCTTAGATGTAGCTAAGCTACTTTTGCCATGTAGATTTTAGCTTAGCTTGCTACATTTCCCAGGGGGTAGCTTTTAGTGTAGTTAAGCTACATTTTAAGAAGAGTAGCTACTAGCTTAGCTCACTACATTTTTCAAGCAGCTTTCCCAACACTGCACACTACACTTCATAGGCATACATTAATGAATAATTCTACATCAGTGTTTCTCAACCATGTTCCTGGGGGACCACCAGCTCTGCATATTTTCCTTGTCTCCTTAACCAAACACACGTGATTCAGATCACCAGCTCATTAGCAGAGACTAAAAGACATGTAATGGGTGTTACAAACGGAAAACATCCAAAAGGAGACATCCAAAAGGAGACATCCAAAACATGCAGTGTTGGGAGTCCTCCAGGAACGTGGTTGAGAAACACTGTTCTACATTATATCTGTAATGAATGATAAGGAAAGTCGAGATGTGGGTCTAAAAGCCTTAATATAAAACAATGACATTTACAATGACAATACACTCAGAATTGTAATTTTTTTTCCTAAAAACATTGAGTGTTTATAAAAAAAAGCCTTTAGTACACTTAAAGAGGAAAAAGTGTTTTCTACAGGTGGTTTGTTCATCCCACTAACCTGTATGAAGCACACTCAGAATAGCATACTGTTTTTGAGGTTTTCAACAGGTTTTCATGTAGTGCATGCAGTGTGGTTTTCATGTGGTGTGCTGGGGAGAATGGGTTCTGGGTTTGTGATAGGAATGCGTATATATGATTTCAGAGAGGGTGGGGTGATTGAGGGCTCTCACAGCTCGGGGGAAAAAACTCAGTCTAGCTAAGCGAGCTCTACTACTCTGGCTGATGGCAAGAGCTAAAAGAGATTGTAGAATAGACAGTCACGATACTGATAGCTTTGACAGTGAGATGAAAAGATAAACAGACAGATAAAAAACAGAGAGATAGAGAGACAGACAGACAGACAGACAGACAGACAGACAGATACCATTTGGTATAGTATTAAATATTTCTGTTAATCCACCCCTCAAATTTCTTATTGGCTGCCCCAATTACCCCAACCAGTCGATCAAATTCATCATGTCGACTTCAGTTAATGCTCTTGTTAGCCTATTAGTGCACTAATCTAATCAGAGAGCAGGACCATCACACAGTGAGATGTCCTAATCAGACATTTTCCCGCCAATTTCCCACTGCTCGTTAAGTTAACGATCTTTTCACAGAGCGACAAATTGTCATAATTGATTTTCTCAAAGTCAAGGCAAAGACTGCAGGACCCCTTCTAGAGCTCTGCTGTCCATCCCTCCGTTTTCCCACCTGGAGACCAGGATCATAAGAAACATCATAAACTGTGTGTGGCCTTTGCTCTCTGAAATACTGATCCTTTTCCAAAAAAGTGGTGGTTAATGGACTCAGTAATCCAGACCAGTCTGGGGTGTATTTACCAAAATCATTGTTAGTGAACTGTGGTGTCAAGTTCAATGATTTTCTGTGTTTTCCAAACCCGCAGTTCAAGAGTTTGCAAGAGTTTTTCATATAATGAACACAACATGAAATTTATGCCAAACCCAGAGTATTCCCCAATTAGCTGGGATAGTAATAAGCAAGAAAGAAGATAGGATAGGTTTCTGAAAGACTTTTGAGGGATATAGTTGATTTTAGCTGTACATATAACTCCTACCATGCTAATTAAGTTGAGCATGTGAACATTCTCCTCCGGTGTTAAATTGGCTAATTATCTGAATGTGCTTTTCCCAAACTTTATTAATAAAACATTAATTCCAATGCTCAAACAGCATTGCAATGTTGAGTGGTTGAGACTGCCCTGTGGTTAGAAACATGCATTGCATTCCAAATTATATAAATCCACCTCCAAATGGCACTTTGGAGTGAGAACAATCATGGCTTCCATACCAAATGGTCATTCCAAAGTGCTCAAAACAGACCACTTCACAGAGTGCTTCGAAGGGCACAAGGAACAGACACTCTTTCTACCATGGTTCATTGTGTGTGTTTCACTTTTGGTAAACAACATAAAACGGCGCATTCCAGATTACACTTTTGTTTTGATTTTCTGGTTCACTACACTCTTCTTTTCAAAGCTCTCACTCTGGAGGATAAACCCTACAAAGTGATCAGGGCATAGGAAAGGGCGTTCAGAAAGAAATTGAGCTATCACTTCTTTTAAGATGGTCACACAAGAGAATTGATATGCAGCATCCTGTTTTTAAAATTAAAACACATTGTTTTCTATGAGTGTGTGTACACTATTGTACCTTTAAAATAACCTAAGTGTATGTTTGGTGATTATATTATATGTTTTGGACTGCTACAATGTATTGAGGTTGTCGATGTGTCAATGTCCCTATAATTACAATGCAGCATGGCACTTAGGAACTAATGAATCAAGTAATACAGCTAGTTCTAACCAACATGGTTTCAAATAATGGATGCATGACAGTGTGGTACAGTTTCTGGAAAAGGTGACCAGTTAGTTATGCTAATGCTAATGTGTAACGACAGTGACTAATGTTAGTTCTGAAAATGTGCTGTAGTGAATATAGTGATTTATGTAGTACGGGCTGGAGAGACTGAAGATTTTCTTGAGTTTCTTGATTTTCTCCGAATTACCTACAATCGGAAACCACATAATGCTAACTTGGTCACATGATGCATGGTTTATGCCTTGTTAGGATTTTAAGCTCGGTTTGGTTAAGCTTGATTTGCAGCTTATGAGCTCGGCAGATCGAGCTGTGACAGGGGGGGGAATCAGCAGGTAATCGGCACTCAACAGTCAGTATGTGTGAACTACTCAATGACACCTCAACACTGCCAACACCTCACTGACTAAAATACAAATTCTACCATGATAAATATTCTGGACCAGTCAGCTGACTTGAATCTACATGGGGTCAGATGTAGTGATGAACTACAGCCAATGAGAGAGCAAGTTCTGGGATGATTGGTCATTGTGTTCAACAGAAATGTCTGCGATTGGCCCGAATGGTCACATACGGTACTTGCTTTAACCTGCATTTACACAGACATGAGAGCTAATGAAAACACCTCTCAGCTGAACCATGCAGACATGACATCAATATACTGACAGATCAGCTGATTGACGTAGCTTTCAAATGCTCCCTTGAACGCTTTCAGATGCTGTGTCAAACGATAGCAAATGTGATGAATTCATTCTTTAATTATATATATTTTAATACAATTTACTAGGGAGATTGTGGTGAGACTCTTACTCCACAAGACGAGACATGAAATTAGGTTCACGAGAACAAGACGAGATTTTTACACCATTTTTAAGAAATCTTCAATGATGAAATCTTTGAATGGAAAATTGTCTTTTATTCAACTGGAAAAAAAAAGCAAAACTATTTGTGCATTTTTTTAATTCAACTTGTAATGAATGTTATTTTACTTCTATTTTAATTAATTCTATGCAGTAAAGGACATGCAAACACTGCCAAATATTTTGCTAATATGCAAATGGAAAACAGTCTTTTATTAATTTTATTACATTTGATTACGATGTTTACATGTCTGTACTGCTCACCAATAATGCGACTGAAATAGAAATACTCCACAGGTCTTAATTTGATTTGTGTTTCTGGTGATTATGACTATCAGCATATCGAGCTATTCCATCACATGGTCACGAACCATGAATAATGTGGGGCCAGTAGCTTCTGTTGGACCTCTTTTTTTTTTAAATTCAAGAATGAAAATATACAACCACAATCAGGAGATCAATATAAGAGAGATACAAAAGAGGGAAAATACAAGCTGCATTAGCAGCAGAAATAAAAAAGAATAACAAAACAAAGAACAGGGTAAGTAAATTTCAATTGTAAAAAAGTGTATGAAAATAAATAAATTAAGAGCATTACAGGAAAGCTATCTAACTCAAAATTAGAGTCAATAGACTACAGTTCTTCATATAACCAAGAATCTGGCACATTTTTTGTTGTTACACATACGGAAATATTTGAGCAGTGAGTCAACTTCAATCAGAAAATGTTGAAAAGTAGGGATTGAAGCCATGCATTTTTGTTTATGATAAAAAAATTCAAAACGATAAAAAAAGTTGAAGATAAATTCTTTATATTTATGTGAAGATTTTGAGTAATAACAAATAATTTCTTTTAAACTTAAAGATTGTGCAAATATAGGAGGAGTTATACGCGCAACTCTGAGGCCAGCCTGGGTTATCTGGTTTGTGCAAAGCACTTGATTTGCGGTTCAAATCCAATCCTGCCTTCAATCTTCAATGCTAATTTCACCCTCATGCTCCATCGTAACATCACAACACACGAGACAACTTTTCACCTCGACGACAATTCTCATCGCGATTTAATCTTGCACCCGATTTAATCTAATTATCACATTAGGGTGATATAATATAATATAATATAATATAATATAATATAATATAATATAATATAATATAATATAATATAATATAATATAATATAATATAATATAATATAATATGCGGTGGAGCTGTGGGTAGCACATTGGCTTCACAGCAAGAAGGTCTCTGGTTCGAGCCTCAGCTGGCTCAGTTGGCATTTCTGTGTTTGCATGTTCTCCCCGTGTTTGCGCGGGTTTCCTTCGGGTGCTCCGGTTTCCCTCACAATTCCAAAGACATGTGGTACAGGTGAATTGGGTATGCTAAAATTGACCGTAGTGTATAAGTGTGTGAATGAATGAGTGTGTATGGGAGTATCCCAGTGATGGGTTGCAGCTGAAAGGGCATCCGATGCGTTAAACATATGCTGGAGAAGTTGGCAGTTCATTCCGCTGTGGTGACCCCCAAATTAATAAAAGGACTAAGCTGAAAAGAAAATGAATGAATAATATAATATAATATAATATAATATAATATAATATAATATAATATAATATAATATAATATAATATAATATAATAAAATATAATAAAATATAATATAATATAATATAATATAATATAATATAATATAATATAATATAATATAATAAAATATAATATAATATAATATGATGTGATAAATATGATAAATATAATATAATATAATATAATAAAATATAATATAATATAATATGATGTGATAAATATGATAAATATAATATAATATAATATAATATAATATAATATAATATAATATAATATAATATAATATAATATAATATAATATAATATAATATAATATAATAATTTTCTCAATAAAAAAATCCCCAGAAATAGTTTTGACTCCAAACTGAACTCAAAAGTTGACAGCGCTGTCTGAAAACTGAAGCGTTCACAGCCAGTGGAGTCACTTGCCCTTAAAACATGTCAGTCTCAATGACAATTAAATCAGTGTATCACTGAAATAGCATGAGGTGCAAAGCAGCGTTAAGAGCCGAGGAGTCATTACTGGATTCTTATGTGTTCTATGACTAAAAGAACAAAGGAAACGCATGAAAGCGTGGAAGTGCTATCAAATTAAAATTATTTTAAGCAGGCAGAGACCACAGCAGCCGTTTAATTTCACTTCTGTGTGAAGACATGTCAGACAGCAAACATGCTCTTCTTAAGAAAATAATGAGACTTGAACTAAATTGTGAAACATTTTCCTGCAAAATGAAAAAAGAGAGAGAAAATGAGGACGTTTCAGTTGCTTTTGTGTACAGAATTACTTTTAAATAATGTTTGAGTCAAGCTTTTATTAGTAGATTAATTAGAAGGTCATAGTCTGGAATGTTTTCTTTTTAAACTGATATGAATATTTGAAGGCTTTGACTGAAATGAATTGCACAAGGTTTGTTGTCAGACAGCATTCATAAAATGTTAATAATCAAGCATTCACTCCTTTTAAACACTCAGAAACATTCTTCATCAAAACGTCTATTGAAAAAGTATGTTAGATTCCTCTAACAAGACCAAGGTCATTGATTCACTTTGCTAAGAATGATAAAAGACACACACTGTACATTGAACGCACTTTAAGTCACAAACTTCTACTGGCTCCAGGCTGATAATAACAATGGGCTAATAAGAACTGACGTACAGTACTTTATTTCTCCCATTTTCCTTCCTTCGCCATTCATTCCAGTATCTTTCTTTCTCCTATTTCTGTCTTGGCATTTCATTTGGGCTGATTATTCAGACTCACAATAGGAGAATTACTGCAAACCACAGCAGATCTGTGACACCTTCCCAATTCAAATAGTATATACGCCGCATATCTTCATTAAACAGAACAATGTGAGAGCAGGAAGATGATGTGGTCAAACTGGATTCTGCTGAAAACAACAGCGCACACACAATATAGAAATAGCAGATGAATATAGTAAGGAGGAGAGAGAAAGAAGGGAAGGCAAACATCATGAATAATGGAATGGTTAGGATTGTACGTGCACATATAATTCCATGGTGTACTGTATGTCTCTGACAGGAGAAAGTTTGTGCGAGAAAGAGCTTATGGTGGGATTTGTTCAGGTTTCAACTCTGATTGGTTCTTGAATGCCACACTCATTATTTATGATGACATTTTTCAGTTTCTATAAATAAACAACAATATTATTCTGGTAAGAGTGTCGCCTGTACAAGAGTGTGATCTCATTGCCATCCATCACCCTAATCTTTGTCTGAAAGCTGAACGTCAGTTATTTCATTTTCTTTTTTTCCCCTTTATACGTTGTAGTGCTGTATGTGTGTAAAGAATGTGTAAATGTTTCTTGTGTGGATTTACTTTGAATTAAGTGAGAATAACACAATACAGGCTCATTCTGAAAATGTAGTCCCGCGGACGTTTCTGGAGACAGCGTGTTATGTAGCTGGGGGTACGTATGGCTGCATTTAATTTTTTTAAACGAACGCTACTGTGCGGTGGGATGCCGTTCCTTTTCACGCTTACCGGCTGACCGCTTACCCCATTTGGAGTGCTTTCCCGCTGCAACCAGTTTGTCCAGTTAGCTCGTCGTGTATGCCTGCGGACTTGAGACGCAGAGAGGAGATGACCATGATGACGATGGGGTTCGTGTCCGGGGAACAGCGGGTCCAGAAATCAGGTAAGACAAAAACAGAATCCAAAACATAAAATGACCGAGTGAATAACTGGGTGAGAATATGGTAAAATCCGAAAATGTGGTAAAAATCTGACGAGGGCTTTTCTTTTTCTGGATGGCTTTTGTAAATTGTTGGTTGGGTTTTAGGGAAGTAAGTGGGTGGGCAGCTCAATCAATAAAATTGGTTTGGTTTGGGGAAGGAGGAGGGTGGGTCTGTCGATTGGTCAGCCGGCCAGTCAGTCATCCAGTCATTCAGTCAGTCAGACAGATGTTCGGTCGACAGCGGCCTCTGGTGGGTTTACACGAGAAGAGCGGGTGCGAACAGCACTCGCGAAAGAAATTTGAGATACGCATTTTGAGATAGCGCACGCAGCGGCCTCTCATGGATTTGCGACAACAAAAACTGCAAAAATACGTATACCTCCCGGAACGTATTTCATGGTCTCCAGAAACATCCACGGAACTATGTTTTCTGAATGAGCCTGGGTTGGAATAACAGCAAAACTTCCCTTAGTTACTAGTGAAACTACTTCATTGTATTTGACAGGGAAAAAAAATCAATAATATATAATGTATATACAGTTAAAGTCAGAATTGTTAGCCCTCCTTTGAATCTTTTTCATTCATTCATTCATTTTCTTTTCACCTTAGTCCCTTTATTAATCCGGGGTCGCCAAAGCAGAGTGAGCCGCCAACTTAACCAGCACATGTTTTTTACTGACTGCCCTTCCAGCAGCAACCCATCTCTGGGAAACATCCATACACACTCACTCACACTCATACAGTACGGACAATTTTGCCTTCCCAATTCACCTGTACCGCATGTCTTTGGACTGTGGGGAAAACCGGAGCACCCGGAGGAAACCCATGCGAATGCAGGAAGAACATGCAAACTCCACACAGAAACGTCAACTGACCCAGCCGAGGCTCGAACCTTCTTGCTGTGGAGCGATAGCACTACCTACTGCGCCACTGAGTCGCCTGAGTCTTTCTTTTTCTTTTTTAAATATTTCCCAAATGATGTTTAACAGAGCAAGGAAATTTTCACAGTGTGTCTGATAATATTTTTGCTTCTGGAGAAAGTCTTATTTGTTTTATTTCGGCAAGAATTTAAAGAATTTTTATTTTAAAACCAGTTTTAGGGTCAAAATTATTAGTCCCTTTAATCTAATTTTGTGTTCGACGGTCTTCAGAACAAACTATCGTTATAAAATATCTTGCCTAATAACCCTATCCTGGCTAGTTAACATAACCTAGTTAAGCCTTTAAAAGTCACTTTAAGCTGTATAGAAGTGTCTTGAAAAATATCTAGTAAAATTTTGCATCATTTGAAAGGACTATACATATACACACACACTATGGACTACTATACTGTATACTGTTCAGGGATGCGTGGTCAGGGTTAGAGTGTTTATCATTAGAGATGTATACTAATGATAAAATACATTTTTGTCCACTGATCTGTGCTATAAATGCAATTTCTGTATGATTCAAATTATTTCAATCATTTTTATGTCCAAAATCGCTGTATTGTTCATATTGTCTGTTCAATTACAGTGTAGGAAGTGAGGTGAAGGAGCACCGAGCTCTGCTTCAAGTCATATTGCGCAATCCCTTGCAATCTGGCTTGAGCCCGCTCCTTTTGCTCACTCATTGTATGCTCCAGTGTAATGCTTTATTAAAATATTTTTATACATTGTAGACATTTTTATTATACAGTATGTCCTCAGTTTCCATATAATAGGTTATGTATTTCATGTATATCTATCACTTATTTAGTGTTACAATCTGACATACAGCTGAACTGAAAAGACATGAGGTGAGGCAGGCAGTAGCTCTACCGCATTGAAGAGGGTGTGCGTGAGCTCATGGTTATTCTTGTTAAGTGGTTGATCTTCTTCTACGTAGTAAAGTTCAATAGGAGTCAGTTATTTTATGTTTTATAAAATAACTGTTAAATATCAGCTTTAAAATTTCTTAAAATTGGAATTTTTAATAAAAAAATTATGGACAACCAACTCTGGAGCTAAAGGGCTTGCTTCAAAGGACAGGGAAGAAGATAACGATCATTTCAAAGTAATTCAAGTCATGTCAAGACTTCATTTACAAGTACTTTAAAGGTAAGACCAGTGTGTCAGTCCTGTGTGTGTGTGTGTGCGTGTGTGTGTGTGTGTGTGTGTGTGTGTGTGTGTGTGTGTGTGTGTGTGTGTGTGTGTGTGTGTGTGTGTGTGTGTGCGTGTGTGTGTGTGTGTGCGTGTGTGTGTGTGTGTGTGCGTGTGTGCGTGTGTGTGTGTGTGAGAGAGAGAGTGCATCCGCCGTGGTGCTGTGTGTGTCGCGTGTTATAGTTGTCTGTAGCATCCAGCTGGGTGTTTATGGGAGGCATATTACATTTTACATTCTTCCTTGGCCCAATATGTTCCTGCCATGTGTATAGACAGAATGCTGCAATGAGATATGAAACACAATTGGTAGTTGGCAAATATATCAGGTGGATATGTTTGTAAATCTGACTTTTGACTTTGAAAGGGTCACTGCCTCACCAACCACAAACCTCACTGCATGTCACTGATACTGTTACTGGTTTGCATGAAAGTATGATGACAACCTAACTTAAAAAATAAGTAATTTTACTAAAAAAGTTACAAATTTCCACAGTCTCTAAAGTATTCATAACTTATTGAATTTCACAGACAAAAGTTCATAAGGTTGCACTAATATAATCAACTAATCATTTTATGTACATAAAAAGCCAATATGGCAAAGAATTTGGGTAGTTTAGTGTAGCCAATGTGAGTACAGAATTATTCATTCATTCATTTTCTTTCGGAAAACCCAGGGTTTCTGGTAGTACCCAGAATAGCATTAATAGCAAGTCCTCTAAAGGAGGTTGAGCCTTCTCATTTATGGCTCCTAAACTCTGGAATAGCCTTTTTGATAATGTCGAGGCTCAGACACACTCTCTCAGTTCAAAACTAGATTAAAGACCTATTTTATTACTAAAGCGCACACACAATGCATCACATACTGTTGCTCCATGCAGGCGAGTGGGCTTGAAAAACCACCTGTAGGACACACTCCTCCTGTCTTAATGCACCAGACATTTTGTTAGAAATAATCATCTGCTTTTCATGTTCAGTTCATTTTTTCCTTGATATTTAATGTCTCTTCTTTAAATACACTATGAACAGCAGCTACTCTAATTATTTTCTTTGTTCCCTATTTCCACCCAGGGATACTCATCCCGAGGCTTCTAGAGATTGTGACCTGTGAAGAGATGATGGCAACCATAGAGTAGAGCTGCACGATACTGGCTAAAATGAGAATCATGATTTTTTTTTTTGCTTAAAATCAAGATCATGATTGTCTCATGATTCTGTAGATGCACTGTAAAATAAAGGTTAATATGAGTAGGCTATTATTATTGTTAATTCTCACAAATATAGTAAAACAGTAACAATAATATTAGGCCTATCTGTAGGTCTACTGTTGGTTAAAATGCTAAAGTTTGTATAGACTTGAACAGACTTTACATCTGCAGTGTTTCCTCTAGGATTTTTGCCGGCTGTGGCGGCAGACCTTTTTCACAGATCTACCAATTACCTATGGCGTTATTTAAATGACAAATGTCTCGAGTGCAGTATTACAACTGGAGATCGCATTAATGTAATACGAGCATGCGAATCTCTTTGTTTGTGTGCCGATTTCTTCTGTTCGTGCACAAACGTCTTGCACACACCCTCAAATATACGCTGCTCAAGTGCTGATTTTCTTGTGCGCTCTTTAGTGTTTGGACTTTCAGCAGTGAAAATTAAACCACATTGAACTGATCTAAACTGAACTCTGAAAACCGGACTGACACAGTTTGACACACTAGAACTCCTATGTTAAGCTGCTTCGACACAATCCACAGTACATTGTAAAAGCACTATATAAATTAAGATGAAGTGAATTGATCAGGTGTTGCCACAGCAGAATGAACCACGGACTATTCTGGCATATGTTTTATGCAGCTAATGCCCTTCCAGCCACAACAAGCCTTAAAAATATATTAAAACATTTCTATACCAATAAAAAATTTTTTGTTTTGGGGTTTTTTTGGCTACTTTTGATTGTCAAAAGCATCCTTATTGAAGAAAATGAATTAATTTCCATGTATATATAGCTATACTTTAATCCTAAATTATTCCAAAATCCCATGGTTCTCAATTCGAAGAACCCATGCTCTCTGTTAGCACAATCCATTCAAGCTACAGGAATCTACAAACATTCCATGTAGTTCCCTCACAAAAGCTGTATTACATATCAAAACCCTGTATAAAGTTGTTTCAAATAGAGCGCAGCGTGTCACACAGCAGGACATGTCAACGCCTCAGAAGTATTTCATGTCATCTTTACAGTGACAAATCACTCTTGATTCGAAACGAAATACAAGCCCAGCATACACAAGCGTAAATCAGTCATGATTTCTAACCGAGAACAGCCTTGAACTGACTTCGTGTCACCAAACAAAAGACAAACCTTAACAAAAGAGCTTCTTACTAAATTATGAGCCTATTCTGGTCTTCCTCTGCAGAATTCACCAGCAAAGATAACATTGTTTCACGCTTAACCTAAAGGAACAGGATTTACAGAATATGAATGATTTAACACGAACGTGAGACTAAAGTGAAGGACGGCGTACGAGACCTGAAGCTTATTCAAGGTCACATCTGAAAGTGGGTAATGGCTTAGCGCTGCGTTTCATTTCCCCAATCAGAGGGAACAAAACACACACACACACACACACACACACACACACACACACACACAAGGCTGACTACAGGAATGCTTAAGTGTATTAATATTGAATGGGTGCCTTTAATTAGAGAACAGAGCTTCACTGCTGTGGTCTAGGCAGAACTTGATTAGACAAGAGCGGAGGTATCAAAGGAGTTTGACTTTGAATTGGTGTGTGCGTGCGTGATTGTGTTCACGTGTAATTGCCGTGCGAAAATTGCGCTGCAAATAACCCTTGTTAGAACTCATTTTATTTTATGGATCATAGGTGCTCTGCTTCTCAACAAGACCTCACTGTATAGCAATAACAATGCTAAATATATTCCTCTATTGTTTACTTTGGAGCCTCAGTTATCAGCAGTCATTGTCGTTCTCTTGTGATTTCTTGTGCCATCTTGTTAAAGTAGAGTTGGGTTTCTGTCTTGGCCTGTGATCAGACAAATAACAATAAAGTCGATTTGATTTGGCGTATCGCTTCCGTCTACATTGATTTGGCGTTGCGTAATTAGACCCTTATGGATCAGCAGTATGGCCAAGTTCCAGAAAACTCATCCAATGTTTGTGTTAATAATTTCCCTTTATTCCTTTGAGTGGCAGACTGAGGATTTGATTAGACTGGAGCTTTGACAGAGTGGAGTTCACCGCGACAACGAGGTTTGAGTCTGGTGAAGAACGGTTCCAGAAAGCAGGTAAGACAAAAGCTAAAAACTAAAATAAACAAGTAAATAACAGGGTCAGAATATGGTAAAATCTGAAAACGTGGTAAAAATCAGGGGGCTTTCTTTTTTCTAGATTGCCTTTAAAAACACTGCGATTGGGTTTATGGAAGGGGTGGGCGGTCAATCTGTGCTTATTAAAATACTATTGGTTGGGATTAGGAAAGGGGGAGGGTGGTGAGATCGGTTGGTTGGCCAGCCAGTAAATCAGTCAGTCTGACTGAGATCTGAAAAAAAGCGTACACAGCGGCCTCTGGTGGACTCGCGAAAACAAAAACTGCAAAAAAAAAAAAAAAAAACGTAGCTCCTGGGACGTATTTTGCTCTCTTCAGAAATGTATATAGGGGTACGTAATCAGAATGTGCCTGCGTTGGCTAATTTGTATACATTTATATTACCTTATTTGTATGATCTGGATGTTACGGTTTTGTAATTTTATGATTACATGTATTCATACAAATACACCACTAATCTGCAAGATATCAATAGTTATATTTTAGACACAATGTTATAACAAATAAAAAATAATTCTGTCTTCAAGGGCTGCTGTTATTTGTCAAGTAAAACTATAACAATAATAATAATAATAAATAATAAATATAATAAATAATAATAATAAATACATAAAATAAAATAAAATACTGAGGAAATAATAAATATTAAAAATCTATTTTAATAAATAAATATTATTTTATTTATTTAATTTAAATAATAAATATTATATATATATATTATATATATATATATATATAATATATATATATATATATATATTCATGCATTCATTCATTCCCACAATAACTCGTTTTTTCATTCATTCATTCATTTATTCATTCACTTTCTAAATCTTTCATATATTCACTTACTCATTAATTGATTAATTGATTAATTAAATAATCCATTCATTCATTCAATTACTGGCTGAATAATTAATTGATTGATTTGTGGATTAATTCATTCTCATTAATTCAGTCACCCATTGATTTTATGCTTCACACTCTCAAATGTTCATTTATTCATTCATTTACACACACTCTCATTTATTTACTTATTAATTCACTCATTATTTCATTCACTCACTCACTTATTCACCCATGTACTATTAATTTATTCAGTCAGTCAAATATTCACTTGTTCACACCCTCACTCACACATTCATTCATTCATTTACTCACTCCCTCGTTTACCTATTCATTCACTCACTTATTCATTTATTCACCCATTTACTATTAATTCAGTTAGTCAGTCAATGATTCACTTGTTTACACCCTCACTCATTTATTCATTCATTCATGTAATTACTCACTCACTCATTTACTTATTCATTCACTTATTATTTCATTCACACACTTATTTATTCACCCATTTACTGTTAATTTATTCAGTCAGTCAGTCAAAGTATTCACTTATTTACACCTCACTCATGTATTAATTCATTCATTACTCACACACTCACTCACTCATGTACTTATTTATTCACTTATTATTTCATTCACTCACTCACTTATTTATTTATTCACCATGTACTTTTAATTTATTCAGTCAGTCAGTCAGTCAATTATTCACTTGTTCACACCTTCAATCATTCATTTATTCACTCAACCATTTACTTATTAATTAACTCATTATTTAATTTACTTATTCACTCATTTACTGTTAATGTATTCAGTCAGTCAGTCAAGTATTCACTTGTTCACAGCTCACTCATTTATTCATTCATTTATTTACTCACTCTATCATTTACTTATCCATTCTCTTATTATTTCATTCATTCACTCACTCATTTATTCATTTACTCACCATTTACTATTCATTTATTCAGTCAGTCAATTATTTACTTGGTCACACCCTCACTCATTCCTTCATTCATTCATTTAATTATTCATTCATTCACTCACTCACTAAGTCATTTACTTATTAATTAACTCATTATTTCAGTTTCTCATTGATTCACTCATTCATTCATCCACCCATTTACTATTAATTTATTTATTCATTCATTCATTCAGTATGTCAGTCAGTTAGTCAATTATTCACTTGTTCACACCCTCACTCATTTATTCATTCACTCACTCATTTATTCATCCATTTACTATTAATTTATTCAGTCAGTCAGTCAGTCAATTATTCACTTGTTCACACCCTCACTCATTCATTCATTCATTCATTTACTCACGCAATCATTTACTTAATAATTAACTCATTATTTAATTTACTCATTCACTCACTTATTTATTCACCCATTTACTGTTAATGTATTTAGTCAGTCAGTCAAGTATTCACTTGTTCACACCTCCCACATTTAATCATTTACTCACTCACTCACTCACTCACTCATTTACTTATCCATTCTCTTATTATTTCATTCACTCACTCATTTATTCATTTATTCACCATTTACTTTTCATTTATTCAGTCAGTCAGTCAATTGTTTACTTGTTCACACCCTCACTCATTCATACATTCATTCACTCACTCCCTAAATCATTTACTTATTAACTCATTATTTCATTTTACTCATTGATTCACTCATTCATTAATTCACCCATCTACTATTAATTCATTCATTTGTTCATTCATTCATTCATTCAGTCAGTCAGTCAGTCAGTCAATTATTCACTTGTTCACACCCTCACTCATTTATTCATTCATTCACTCATTTATTCATCCATATACTATTAATTTATTTAGTCAGTCAGTCAATTATTCGCTTGTTCACACCCACACTCATTTATTCATTCATTCATTTACTCACTCACTCATTTACTTATTAATTCACTTGTTATTAATTCACTCACTCATTTATTCACTCATTTACTATGAATTTATTCAGTCAGTCAATTATTCACACCCTCACTCATTTATTCCTTCAATCATTTACTCACTCATTTATTCATTCACTCATTATTTCATTCACTCATTCATTTATTCACCCATTTTCTATTCATTTATTCAGTCAGTCAGTCAATTATTCACTTGTTCACACCCTCGTTATTCTTTCAATCATTTACTCACTCACTCACTCATTTACTTATACATTCACACATTATTTCATTCACTCACTCACTTATTCATCTATTCACCCATTTACTAATTATTTATTCAGTCAGTCAATAATTTTTTCACTTGTTCACACCCTTACTCATTTATTCATTCATTCATTTACTCACTCATTCATTAACTCATTATTTCATTCATTCACTCACTCACTTATTCATTTATTCACCTTTTACTAGTAATTTATTCAGCCAGTCAATTATTCACTTGTTCACACCCTCACTCATTTATTTATTTACTCGCTCACTTGTTTACTTATTCATTTACTAATTATTTCATTCACTCACTAATTTATTCATTTATTCACCTATTTACTATTCATTTATTTAGTCAGTCGATTATTCACTTGTTCACACCCTCACTCACTTATTCATTCATTCATTTAACCACTCAAATACTCATTTACTTATTCATTCACTCACTCATTTATTCATCCATTAATTATTCAAATATTCAGTCAATTATTCACTTCCACACACTCACTCCCTTGTTTATTTATTCATTCAATCATTCACATATTGGCTGATTCATTGATAGTTGGGTTGATTCATTTATCGATTTATCATTTCATTCTCTCATTTATTCATTCATAAACTCACTCACTCACTCACTCACTCACTCATTCCATTCATTCATCCATTTATTCATCACGTAAAGATGGTCATTTGTTTCTTGAAAAATCCCAGCAATGTTTGAGACCTCTCTACAAGAAAATGTGTGAAATTACTGGCCTATTTTGTTTGCTCAGAGAAAAAAAAATCTAAGAAGCCGAAGACTTAATTCAGTCTTCAAGCTGTCTATGTGAGATAAATTGAAATATTAAAGATCGTGTTTCACAATGTTTTCTTTCCTATATGTAAAATTATGTGTGCAAAATTGTTCACTTTCATTGTTCACCTCAGCCATAAATCAGCATGCCATTTATCCCTTTTTTTCAGACTTATATATGTGCACTCACTGCCCTGTGACCGTTTTCCCTTGCTCTGTGTTAGTGATGGATAATATATTTGATATATGTTCAGTTGGTGTATAGGACAGAGAAAATGGACAGGTAATTTGGAAATGATTAAACCTTATTAAATCTTCAGAGGCGAGCAGCCAGCGCTCCACTGGAGAAAAGCCTTTCTGCTCTCCTTACAGAATCCCAACCAATTCCCAACAGAATAACGCGCTGCTTCAAATGACGCAAACACTGCTACGGGTACACATGACAATACATGATGAAACATGACAACACTTAACCCGTGTGTTTTTATGTATAGTCTTTGCCTCAAGTAAAGACATCTCACATAGACTGATCTCTGGGGATATGATAATTAATTCAATCACACCAGGTATATGTAAACACACAGATTAGACTGTCAAAACATTTACTGCATTCCACGCATTTGCAAATGTTAAAGACATAGTTCACCCAAAAATGCTAATTCTGTCATGATTTACTGGAGGGAAAATCTGTCATGATCTACCCTCCTGTTGTTCCAAACCTGTAGGAGATTCTTTCTTGTGTTGAACACAAATAAGATATTTTGAAGAATGTTGTTAATGGTACATAAATGTACAATGGCCACCATCCAACATAAAAATAGTGTAATTTCTTTCCTTCTTTCTTTCTTTCTTTCTTTCTTTCTTGATGCTATTTGTTTTGTTTCTTTGTGTTTTTTGAGTATCTGTTTCTCACTAAATGTTGCACTCTCTGCAAGTTGTCCTGTCTACTGAGAGGTGATAAATGTTCATATTTTGGTAAAATGCAGCACACCTTGTTGGATAGGAGGGGCAGGGCAAATACCACAAAAACAACTGTCACCACATTGTTGCTTTATATTTTACAATAACATCAGAAGCCAGTGTTAGTATTAGTCAGAAACAAATTATCTGCAAAATCAGTTAATAGCAGGGCCAGACTGTAGACTTTTTTTGTGCCGAATGATTTTGATTTTGAGAAACCCAAAACATAACATTAAATAACATGAAATAACTTAACTTTCTTTAAACAAAGCAATAGTAGGTCTTTCATATAATACATCCACTAAAATTAAATATTATTTTACAAATTGTATAGTACATAAATATCTAAACATTTTATATTACTCAATAATATTACATTTTATAGTTTATATATTTCGTATGACATTAATATAAAAACTGAATAAATATCTAATGGCAGCACCGTGGCGCAGTGGGTAGCACCATTGTCTCGCGGCAAGAAGGTCGGTGGTTCGAGCCCTGGCTGGGTCAGTTGGCGTTTCTTTGTTTAGTTTACTGTTTTTCCCGCGAGTTTCCTCCAGTTTCCCCCAGAAGTCCAAAGACATGCGGTACAGGTTAATTGGGTAAGCTAAATTGTCCATAATGTATGTTTGTGAATGAGTGTGTATGGATGTTTCCCAGTGATGAGTTGCAGCTGGGAGGGCATCTGCTGCTCAAAACATATGCTGGATAAGTAAGCGGTTCATTCTACTGTGATGACCCCAGATTAATGAAGGGACTAAGTCAAAGAGAAAATGAATTAAATGAATGAATAAATATATAATTACACACATTTATATAAGTAAATAAATAGATTGAATGATGGGCTCAAAATCTCTGGAAGTACAGTACTGTGTATAATTAATTTAAATTGCATATGCTCTTTCATGGACACACAAATTTAAAAGTATTTAAAATATTTTATTCACCCACAAGAAATCCAAAATGTTTTTTTTTTCTTTTTCTGCTAAATATTATGAAAGACATTTTGACTGAAACTATGGTCCTTAGTGCTTCATTAATAGCAAGTAAGTAACTACAGCACTTTGAGAGAAAAAAAAAAGTATATTGAGACAAATTCATATATGTAAAAGTGACGACAAGGGTAGGATCTAAATGCAACTTTATTAAGAATGGTCAGGCAGGTAAGTTTCAAACAGGGACAGACATAGAGTGGTTGAGATATAGTAACAGTTGAATAGTCAGGGCAGGGGATGAAACAAACATAAACAGTGAAACTAACAAGAATCAAAAGCACAGCTATACAAGGAAGACTTTCGTAATGCAAGCTTATAGACGAATTACCCTTTTGAAAACATTTGGGATGTGCGTGCAGCGCGGTTGTAGAAAAAAAACGGGATCACTAGCATTTACAGCAAAGGAATGACATTTGATGCAGTACAGAGTTTGTTGTTGTATTAGAGATAAGTTATATTAATTACATATTATATATATTATTTACATAATGCTTTCAGCATATTATAACAACTTTGCACCCAAATCATTGCTGCAATCAAAAACGAGTAATGTGTATGATTCAGCATAGTGTGAACTTATCTGATATAAAATGAGAACTGCAGAGTCGAACGTTTTTTATTAGGTCCTCCCTCCATTCATCTATTTTGACGGCTGTTCGCCAAAGACGTTTGCAGTTGGCATTAAAAGCAGTGTGGTGTACGGTAAAATTCAAGTTTTCTAATTTTGGACTTTCAAATTTGGCATCCTACCACACAAAACGACATGTGAGCTATTGCAACTGGTCTTTTTTTGCAACTGGTATGCGCGGTTAAACCTGTGTGACGTCAAGTGTGACGTAGGTTGGTAATTCCCCTGTAGTAACAAGACTTAAGTTGCAATCCCACTGCACTATTTGCCCCATAGACTTCCATTCACATGCATGTGAATGCAACAAACAGGAAACGCAAGCTTGTGCGACAAGTTTCGCAGTTCGCTGTGATGCAAAGTTCAAGCTTAGTGAACTCTGACCAGCTAAATCGCATCACGTGACTGCATGAGACCAATCGAAGATTGAAACATGACCTCAGTGTACAGAAATTTTAAATATGGACCGATTGTTCGCTTTTACAATAGAATGGGCCATACGATAGAATTTCGCATGCTCAAACTCTAGTGTGACAAAACTTCAGCATTATCCCTGATATCAGTGTGTGTAGAATATATATAGTCCATCTATCAGTCACGATAAGCTACAGCTGTGTGTGTTTGTAATCAGGAGGTGACCTGAACACAGTGTGTGACTGCAATGCATGATGAGATATGTAGTTTGTGTGAATGACAGGGAGTGTTCTCCAGCGATCGGCTAGGGCTACGTCACTGTTTACGTGATTCAGAAAAGTTGACTTGGGAGTAAAAAATACATTTACATTTAAGGGAATAAATATGGCTCCCAATGCTACCTTCAGATCTTATTGACCTTATTCTAAATGCAGAAGTGTACTTGTTTTGGTGATAGTTTTATAATTTCAAACAGTCATACTACTTGCTCTACAAACAAGTGTGCTCATGACTACACATAAAAATGAAACTAATATAATAAGAAGTCCTACGTCAAGAAAAAGGTCAATAAGACCTGAAGGTACCATTGGGAGCCACGTTTGTTCACTTGATTGTAATAGTATGTTTGTTTGTTTTTTAATGTTTTTTTTGGTAAGTCATTTTTTATGAATCCCAACAGTGAACCATGTTTTCAGCTAAATATCTGCTTTAACATTCTACTGAAGAAGAAAAAATTACTACATATTGGATGACCTACATTTTCAGCAGGTTTTCAGTTTTTGAGTAAAACAGTCCCTTTAAGCTGCCAAGCAAATGGTCTACTACCAGTACCATGTTGCAAAGCACAGCTTCCAGCTTAAGATCTTCCCTTCACACTTAGGTTTGTAAAACAATATAAACTAAAGAGTCACTACCCCAGTGTGCACTACTAAGTCATCTTAACCCTAGGTTGCTTCAATGCACTGCACCTGCAATTAACATACTGCGAAGGCATTCTGAGTGAGCAGCTTTCTCTAAATGACAAGTCATCAAGCTAATTGTTTGACACAGGCTTCAGCTTATTCACATTTTACAGGAGACAGTAGAAGCTGTCAGCATGAGGGAACAAAGGGCATTCATCAGCACAGCTCATGTGTCATGGATTGGTCAGGCTCTCACGACCCCCACTCACGAAGATCACCATCACCTGACTTCTAATGAGCACACAGCTGCATCACATTCACGAGCACCAGATAAAAGCACAGCACTCCAGTCGCTCATTGTCCGGGCTCGTCTCGACGAAAGCGGACAACTGAGCGACCACTCAGCGTAGTCATCCTCAGCTAACAAACGATTTACTTACCTGTTCTCTTTGTATTCCTCCTAGTCTTCCTGGTCCTCCCGAATCGTCCTGTCTTCCAGTCCTTCCAAGTCTGTGTCATCCTCTGTCAGCTGTATCTGGTGTGTGCTGTCCATCCTCGTGTATTCCTGTTACCCAGCCACGGAGGAAAAGACCCCAACATCATTCCTGATCCTCCTGGCTATCCTTCATGTGCTCCTTGTTGTCATTTAATAAACACCCTAACGTTTCCTTACCTCTGTCTCCTGTCCGCTTCATAACAGAAGCCCGGACCCATAACGACGACAACATGAGCACCCCCGATCACCTTCAAGAGCTGGTGGACCAGTTGAAGCGGATTCTACAGCCACCAGCTCCACTTTCCAACGCACCACCAGCACCGAGCACTTCCGCCTCCACAGTTTCTTCTTCGGCCCTTCCTTCCAGTCCCATGGCCCGACCAGCGCCCTACTCAGGCGGAGCGGGGGAGTGCAATGGTTTTCTGTTACAATGTTCCCTCATATTCGAAATGCAACCTTCTCTATATCCCACAGATAAGTCGAAGATCGCCTACATCGTATCTCTACTCTCTGGACCTGCACTTAAATGGGCTGAGACGATCTGGAACCAAGCCGGGCCGGTCATGAATTCCATCACTACCTTCACGGAGTATTTCAAAGAGGTGTTTGGACGTTCTGATGGGGAAGTAGCCGCTGGAGAGCAGCTGTATCATCTAAAGCAAGGTACTCTATCTACACAGGAATATGCTCTCCGGTTTCGCACTCTAGCAGCTGCAAGTGGATGGAATGAGAGATCGTTGTTGACCACGTACCGGCTCGGCTTGGAACCCACTCTCCGAATCCAACTGGCCACATTAGATGATACAATGGTCTGGAGAGATTCATCCAACATTCTCTCCGATGTTCCGATCGTCTCCGTTCCTATCAACAGGACACCATCACCCCCTCGTCTGCACTCCTCCAATCGCCTGAGTCAACAGCCTCTCCAGAACCAGAACCCATGATAATAGAGTCTGGAAGACTGACATCAGCGGAACGACAGAGGAGGCTGACCCGGGGTCTGTTGTCTATACTGCGGTGTCAGTGGACACACCCGTATGGAGTGTCCCCCTTCGTCCCATTCGGACTTCAGTGAGTGTATTCAGTACGAATATTGAACAATGTAAACCACTTACTACCACCGTACAAATAACTACTGCCTCTATTTCTCTCCTTGTCACAGCCCTCATCGACTCCGGGTCAGCAGGGAACTTCATCTCCCAATCCCTCTGTCGTCAACTCCACCTCCGTACTGAGGCGTCCTCGCATATATACCAGATACAACCGATAACCCAGTGCACTCGATCTTCGACCCGTATCCATCGACAATGCGAAGACATCCTTCTTCAAGTGGGGTTGTTACATCAAGAGAGGATTCAATTTCTGGTTCTGGAGGGTGCAAATATGGACATCATTCTAGGGCGCCCGTGGCTGGTGAAGCACGATCCCATCATCTCTTGGGGCACAGGAGAGATAAAGAAATGGGGATCGGATGTACACCTGCCTGTTTCCAAATCTCCCTCTTCAAGGTCGGAACCCCATTTCTTTGTTTGCAACATCGGTCGAGAGCCCTCCTGAGAAGCAGTCTATCCACATTCCTAAGGAGTACAGCTCCTTTCATGATGTCTTCTGCCCCAAGAGAGCTTCCCAGCTACCGCCGCATCGGCCATGGACTGCGCGATCGACCTAGTTCCAGATGCCAGTTGCCAAGAGGTAGGATCTACCCGCTCTCGCTTCCAGAGAATCAGGCAATGGAAGATTACATAAGGGAGGCTCTGAGTCAGGTGGTACATACGTCACTCAAAATCACCAGCCGCCTCAAGCTTCTTCTTTGTGGCCAAGAAGGACGGAGGGCTGCGTCCATGCATCGACTACAGGGTCCTAAATAACGGTACAGTAAAATACCGATATCCCCTTCCTCTGGTACCAGCGCTTTGGAACCGCTCCGAGAAGCTAAGTCTTCACTAAATTGGACCTCCGCAGCGCGTATAATTGATAAGAATACGTGAGGGGGACCAATGGAAGACAGCATTCGTGACCCCTACTGGCCACTATGAATATGAGGTCATGCCTTACGGTCTGGTCAACGCCCCCTCCGTATTCCAAAACTTCATTCATGAAGTCCTCCGGGAGTTTCTTCACCACTGTGTAATAGTGTACATAGATGACATCCTCATTTACTCCCGGAGTGAGGCCGAACATCGCCAACACGTTGCGGAGGTCCTACACACATTGAGAGAACATCACCTCTACCTCAAAGCGGAGAAAATGCTCATTCCACCAGAAGTCGATTCATTTCTTGGGATACATCATTGACCAAACCGGTATACGTATGGATGGGAAGAAAATTGAGGCTGTTCTATCCTGGTCAGAACCCACTTCCATTAAGGAGCTCCAGAGGTTTCTTGGGTTTGCTAACTTTTATAGACGGTTTATCAAGGACTACAGCAGGATTACATCACCTCTCACTAATCTCCTCAAGGGTAAACCCAAAGGACTGGAGTGGACCAAAGAAGCAGCCGCAGGCCTTCCGCCTTCTTAAGAAGGGTTCACAAGGGCCCCACTCCTGACTCATCCTGACCCCAAATCTTCCTTTCGTGGTGGAAGTGGACGCATCCACCACCGGCGTCGGGGCAGTATTATCTCAACATCATGATACACCGCCCCGACTGCATCCCTGTGCCTATTCTCTCGGAAGTTGAGCCCGGCGGAGCAGAATTACAGCATAGGAGACAGGGAGCTTCTAGCAATCAAGCTAGCCTTGGAGGAGTGGCGTCACTGGTTGGAGGGAGCCAAACATCCGTTCCAGGTGATCACAGATCACAAAAACCTCCAATACATTCAAAGAGGCCACGAGACTATGTCCACGTCAAGCCAGATGGTCACTTTTCTTCTCACGTTTTGATTTCTCCATTTCCTATCGTCCAGGACCCAAGAATCTAAGAGCAGACGCTCTCTCTCGTTTACACGAGCATCACGATCATGAAGAACTCCCAACGAAGATTCTTCCCGAACACATCTCCATTTGTCCGATCACCTGGAACGCTCCTCCAGTCGTTGCCACTCCGGAAGCCCCTGCTCCGCCGGGATGCCCTCCTCATCGGCAGTTCATACCACCTGAACACCGGGTAGATCTGATCACTCCTTACATACCTCGCTAGGCACTGGACATCCAGGGATCAACAATACTCTCTCGCTAGCTATCCCAACGATTCTGGTGGCCAAACATGGCAAGGGATGTGAGGCAATATGTTCAGGGCTGTAAGGGACTGTGCCCAATCCAAGAGCCCACGTCATCTACCCGCTGGAAAGCTCCATCCCTTGCCGATTCCGAACCGTCCCTGGTCACACCTAGGAGTGGACTTTATCACTGACCTCCCTTCGTCAGAAGGTAATACCTGTATTCTAGTCATAGTAGATAGATTCTCAAAGTTTGTCAAACTAATCCTCTGAAAGGTCTTCCCACAGCCTTTGAAACTGCCGGACATATCTTTAATCAAGTCTTCAGGTCATTGGTATTCCAGAAGATATTGTGTCGGACAGAGGTCCACAGTTCATCTCACGTCTATGGAAAGCCTTCTTCAAGCTCCTAGGTGTGGCCGTCAGCCTCTCTTCTGGATATCATCCCCCAAACCAACGGGCAGACAGAGAGGAAGATTCAGGAGGTGGGACGGTTCCTGAGGACCTTCTGCAGTGGTCACCAGAACTCCTGGAGCCAGTATTTGGGCTGGGCAGAATATGCCCAAAATTCACTGCGGCAACCCTCCACCGGACTCACGCCTATTCCAGTGCGTCCTGGGCTTCCAACCACCGCTCTTTCCCTGGGATGGCGAACCATCTGATGTCCCCCGCAGTGGATCACTGGTTCCGGGAGAGCGAGAGAGTCTGGACGAGGCTCATCAACATCTGCATAGGCAGTCCGTCGAAGCAAGGTAACCGCCGATAGGAGAAGGTCTGAAGAACCCAGATACACACCCGGACAAAAGGTGTGGCTATCCACCCGGGACATACGCATGCGACTGCCCTCTCGCAAGTTAAGTCCCCGATTTGTTGGTCCCTTCACCATCGTGGAACAGGTTAACCCCGTCACCTACAAACTACAATTACCCTCTCACTACCGTATTCACCCTACATTCCACGTATCACTCCTGAAACCCTATCACGATCCTGTTCTCCCTCCACAGAGCCTGACCACGAAGAGGAACCCCCTCCTCCACTGCTCCTAGAAGAAGGAGCCGTCTACGCAGTGAAGGAGATCTTGCGTTCCCGACGTCGTGGTGGCCAGTTGGAGTACCTGGTGGACTGGGAAGGGTACGGCCCCGAAGAAAGGACATGGGTTCCCAGAGCTGATATTCTCGATCCTAGTCTCATGGTGGAGTTTCATGAGAGCCACCCTGAGTTCCCAGCGCCTAGAGGCAGAGGGAGACCACCACGGCGTCGGAGGTGTCGGCCCTCAGGAGCGGGCCCTGGGGAGGGGGGTACTGTCATGGATTGGTCAGGCTCTCACGACCCCCACTCACGAAGATCACCATCACCTGACTTCTAATGAGCACACAGCTGCATCACATTCACGAGCACCAGATAAAAGCACAGCACTCCAGTCGCTCATTGTCCGGGCTCGTCTCGACGAAAGCGGACAACTGAGCGACCACTCAGCGTAGTCATCCTCAGCTAAACAAACGATTTACTTACCTGTTCTCTTTGTATTCCTCCTAGTCTTCCTGGTCCTCCCGAATCGTCCTGTCTTCCAGTCCTTCCAAGTCTGTGTCATCCTCTGTCAGCTGTATCTGGTGTGTGCTGTCCATCCTCGTGTATTCCTGTTACCCAGCCACGGAGGAAAAGACCCCAACATCATTCCTGATCCTCCTGGCTATCCTTCATGTGCTCCTTGTTGTCATTTAATAAACACCCTAACGTTTCCTTACCTCTGTCTCCTGTCCGCTTCATAACATCATGTCACCACAGGGGTGCGTATCAATGCCATCAATCAAACTATTATTAAATCATGATGCACCACATTATGTTGCCTTTTTTTTTTTTGTGGTAATAAACATGCATTCACATTGTCATGTAAATGTCTGGTATAGTACATAAGGGACTCTTAAAGAAGAAAAGCTTCATGAATAATTAATGCATGATATTTTTAGCATCTAATTAAAATATACATATAATTAAAATATTAAATGCACATCCCTCAAGAATTGGGTAAAATTGTCTAGCAGCTTAAATGGTAATAAAATAAAGTCTCCAAAACTTAACCCATGTGTAATGATGTTTTCATCTATTATTAAATTATGTTTTTCAGAAATCATAAGCAAAGCTACTGTACTACAAAAGTATACTGCACTAAGAGACTAGAATGAAACCTTTAAAATCCAAATGGCAAAGTCTAATTTGACGAGGTGTTTTTTATATTTGTGCAACAAAAACAAAACCAAGTCTGTTTAGAAAAAAAACTTTATTTATTTTTTATTTTAAAAAGATATTGGTTGGTTAGTTACAAATGGTCACACATCCAACATGTTTTCCTACAGTCAAATAGATCTGTTCTGACCCTGTCCAAATAATCCATCAAATAACAGTTGATACAAGCTTCATGGTGGTTCTCCGTTAATTTACACTTTCGAATTGTATTAGGAGACCTCAATGCTTGCACAGCCACTTTTGATATTAAAAATGTACAGTGCTCAGCATAAATGAGTACACCCCATTTTGAAAATGAACATTTTTATCCATTTCTCAGTGAATATATTAGTGCATTTGAACAAAACAGATTTATCAAACAGATATATTTATTAAAACAATATTTTAGCCACAGAACATCTTTAGAAATAGAAAGATAACACATTTAAATTCATGCAAAATAACAACATTTCAACAAAAGCAGATTTTTTGTTTTTCTCTTGATTTTTTCTATTTTGAATATTTTATTTAATATTTTTCTATGACATAAAAATGTGGATGTACTAACTTTTGAATCATTATTGAAAGTTATTTAGTTAGATTAACTCCAGATTTGGCATCAGTACTGACTAAACTAATGTATATGCACAAATATAATATCATAAAGCATCCTATAGAAAATATTCATTTAAATGAAAGATTTGTGGGGGTGTACTCATATATGCTGAGCACTGTATCTCAGCTGTTTAACAAATTATGTTTAGTAATATTTTAATGATTTTAAAATAATAAATTGTACAATAAATAATAATACTGTTCAGAAACAAATCTGAAAAAACAAGCTATTGTCAAATGTTAACTAATAGTACAGAAATATCTTACTGGAAAATTACTGGTAAACTTATTAATTAATAAAAAACAGCAAATAACACATTCATTAAAACTGAAATGTTTATCTAGCACGTTGGCAGCATGCACTGGTACCGAAATTATGGGCAAAAGACGTTGCAGTTACGTTGACAGTGAATCATGGAAACCAAGTTACTACTAATGGAGTACTTGTCTGGGTCATTCTTAGTTTTTTTGTTACATTAGTGGGACGTACTGACAATGTTGTGATTTGGTATTGGGATGGTAATGGAATTATCAGCATACAACAATGTGGTTACGTTATCTATTTTATGTAAAATCCATAAATTTAGCATAAAATAGCAGCCATTGAATTACATAATTTTACTGTAGAGTACTGACCCTGCCTGCTTAAGCCAAACCTGACCAGCACACACCAGCTCTCTGCCAACAGCATAAGAGACACAGAGAGAGATAGACAATGGATATGCACTGTCTGAGCTTGTGTGCATCAGTATGTGTTCTGTGAATATATGAGATGGACATAATGTTTACTTTCTTCTGACTTCATAGAGGGGGCTAGTGGTCTGACATTATTTCTGAAATACTATATTTTATTATTTATTTTTATTATTATTTTTATTTGATATTTTATTTTTTGCTGTTAAATCCTAAACATTTCATCAAGAATAATGTTTAATGTTACTGGAACAAGCACCATTTAAACTACAAATTCCCAAAATTGACAAACTAGACATTGAATGTTTTTTTTTTACTTTTGGAGCATGTGCACATTTGCATTATTTTTGCTGAAAAGAAACTGGAGTTAGTTAGTTAGTTAGTTAGTTAGTTAGTTAGTAGTAGTTAGTTAGTTAGTTATTAGTTAGTAGTTAGTTATTAGTTAGTTAGTTAGTTAGTTAGTTAGTTAGTTAGTTAGTTAGTTAGTTAGGTTAGGCCTGAAGTATTTTGAAATAAATAAAGGATTTAATTTGTACTATCATTCATTCATTCATTCATTCATTCATTCATTCATTCATTCATTCATTCATTCAGTCACGAAATTACCAAAAATGACCAGTAAACTGTAAAATAAATCCATAATTTTACATAAAATCTGTAAATTTTTATAAAACGGCCATTAAATTGCAGAAATTTATTGTAGAATAGCAAATGTTAAATTCCAGAAATGTTCTTACATTTAAATTTCTGGGAAATTTCAATAATTTAACGTTTGTTATTTTACAGTACATTTCTGTAATTTAATGGCCATTATTTTACGTTACATTTGCAGATTTTACATAAAATTATGGATTTTTTTCACAGTGTATGTTATGTAACTGTTACATCATTTGTTAGATTGGATGAACTGACATCATTTTTCTTTAAAAAAACATTTTTTTCTGTTTGCTAAGCAATGTTTTTAAAAGCACCATTAATTCAGTATAACTAAAAACTACAGTATATTGTGAATCTTTTGATTTTTGACAACCTGTCATTAAACAGACTGATGTACAGTACATCTCACAAACCTAAAGTAAATTAGAGTACAGTTTCCTATTCATTGTAAAACAAACCCAAATAATGACTCACAGTTCAGTGAGAGAATCGGTAACACCTTTAAAAGAATCCCAGAAAGAGTCTTGACACAAATTGCAACATTTCCAAAGTTTTGATGTAGATTACAAAAGAATCAGTTCATAAGAGTCATTTGTTTGTGAAAAAGACATTACGGAGTTTGCACTTGCACAAATTATTACAAAATAAAACCTAAAGAAGAAAACTGTTTTCAACTTTCACCATTTTTTATAATGTATCCAAATGCCTTTGCACCTCTGTAAACTCACTTCTGAGTGATCGGGATTACCTCCTTGTGAAAGTGGGTGGGAGATATGCTGTATAGATCTTTTTTTCTCCTCTCTGGGATTGTTTATTTCTAGATATTCTCTGTGAGTGCAGATGGAACCTGAAGCCAACCAAAGACACAAGATGTGAAGATGTTAAAGTCAATTTGGAGGACAAATCCCATAAGTTATTGCCCTTAATGCCATTGGAGACATTCAACTTTATTTCACAAGGGGTCTCAGATAAATAGAGGTTTGAACCACAGTACATCCTTATTCCCAAAGCCAAGTACAAAAACCACAAGAACTGAGGAATCGAGACTCACCCGTAACGTGTACAGAATACCAAAAAGAAGATCTGACAACAAGCTAAAGGAACAAGTGGATATTTAAACACTTGAACTAGTAAGTAAACAAGACACATGTGGATACAACTGACACAGAGGGAACAAGGAACAACCAACAAAGTCCACGAGCCAGAGATCTTCAAAACAAAAAGCTCAAAACCCAAGAAGATGAAAATGACAGTTCAGAGCCAGCGATCCTCATGTCACTCTGGGGGGAATCCCTCATGGGCACGATTTATAATTCATTTAATTCAAAGAAGAGCTTTGGAAAGTTCTAGAGGTTTCTAACCTCCAACTTTTTAATGTATTTTTATAGCACTTTATAAAATAGTCTGTGTCAAAGCAGCTTTACAGATATTAAAAACATGCTCTCATAAATAAGAAACCAGTTCAGAGCATCATTGAAGAGATATTCCATACAAAAATTAAAGTCTACACATTATTTACACTTCCTCTTAAGTTTCTTTTTTTTCTGTTGAAAACCAAAGAAGATATTTCGAAGAATTATGGAAGCCTTCAGGAGAAAAAATACCATTGACGTCAGTGTCTACTTCTTTAGAAAACATACTATTCAGCTTTCATGTGATGTACTGTAGATCACAATTTCAGAAATGTTTGACTGGTTTTGTAGTTCACGGTCACAGAGAGTATGCTATAACATAAAAACAAGAAAAAAAGAAAAAAACAAGATCTCCTAGAGGATTTTTATTTATTCATTTGTTTGCACTCATATCTTGAATTTGTAATTTCTATTTTAAGTGACTTTTGGGGAGTATTCACACAAGGTACAGTTGCCTTGAACTGTGCCGACGCATGATTGTCCCCCCTCCCCTCTCCCCAGACGGCCTGCACTCACACTGCATTTTGCCTTCGGAACCTGAGCACGCTTATGTCAGCGATGATGAGGCTGTTTGGTTTAATAGAAGAGAAGCGACCTCGCTCAGCACAGTGGACATTGATTTAGTTATATCGTTTCGTATTATTTTTAATCTTTTGCTATGCAGTGACACACAGTCAAATATTTTCCCAAACAGATCCACAACTTTTGACTCTCATAAATTATCATAAAGTCATTATGCTGCACACTGGGTTGTATCTTTAATAAACAATGACAATTTTGTTTCAAAAGTAAGTATGATTAATAAATTCATTTGAAACCGTCCCTTAAAAGAGATGCCGGATCTTTAGTTTCGGGTTCAGGCGCGCTTTGCACTCAAACTACAAGCGAACAGTGCCAAAACCCAACCGAACCGTGCTTTGACACACCTTTTCCAACTACCTTTAGTCAAACAAACCAGGAAACACACCTGGGCACGCTTTGAATAGCAAAGTGTGAGCGCACTCTTTGTCACATTTTCTGGCGCAGCACAATATCTACTAAAGAAATCAAATAAATGAAATAATTTTGCACTAAGGGCCGCACGGTGGCTC